>NW_026906434.1:0-24000 GCF_033807715.1 Cololabis saira | reverse complement strand
CGGCCCGGACACTTAGCCGAGGACAATGCACTCTGCCAGTGGTAAGGAGCCGGCAAAATAAGGGAGACAATAATTCATTTAAAATGTTTCCTTTTCCCAGTTTTAGGCTTTGGTAGAAGAATACACAAGTCATGGAGCTGTCAACATGCATCCTCCTTCGATAGCTCAGTTGGTAGAGCGGAGGACTGTAGAACCAGTAAAACAGGTATCCTTAGGTCGCTGGTTCAACTCCGGCTCGAAGGACTGCCATTGTTTTTCATCTGCCCAGAGCGGGACTCTATTTCATCACTGTACTCGGCTATGGCTTTGGCCACTGCCATCTACTGTGGATGGGACATCTGAGTCGTTGCATCACGTGTGTTTCCACACGTGACCATCAAAGAGGGCTAATGGCGCAATGGATAACGCGTCTGAGTACGGATCAGAAGATTCTAGGTTCAACTCCTGGCTAGCTCAAAAAATCCTAGTCTTTAATATTCTCCCAGTCACGACCATGGTAGTGTACATGTTTCTTCTTCTCTGTCATTTATTTATTTACTTGCTGTTTTCATTTGCCTCTGTGTACGCCCGGAAATGTACACTTCAAAGGTGCCGCAGGATAGGCCGTCTTCCGTAATGTTTCCAAAGCTGCCCCCGGCTCATGCTTATGTTTGTCTTTCATGGGACCTCTTTTATTCATTCTCTTCCTTCCTCATATCTCATTCGAGGCAAATGCCCTTACCTGACGACAGGGGCGGCACACCTCCGCACACTCTTCTTCCAACCTCACACCGTGTTCACTGACATAACTGCAGAGACCGAGCACATATCTAAAGCTGGTGACATGTGCCCTTTCAAGCTGTGATCGTATAGTGGTGAGTACTCTGCGTTGTGGCCGCAGCAACCCCGGTTCGAATCCGGGTCACAGCAACACTGTGGCAGCCAGAGTGCTTCGAAGATTTTTGGAAAAAGAAAGAAAAGGTGCCACGGCCACAACAAAATCCACTAGGGTGTTTGGATCACAATTTCACACCATTCACACTTCAATTGATTGGGGTGGGGAGGGGGCGTGCTACGGCCCGGACACTTAGCCGAGGACAATGCACTCTGCCAGTGGTAAGGAGCCGGCAAAATAAGGGAGACAATAATTCATTTAAAATGTTTCCTTTTCCCAGTTTTAGGCTTTGGTAGAAGAATACACAAGTCATGGAGCTGTCAACATGCATCCTCCTTCGATAGCTCAGTTGGTAGAGCGGAGGACTGTAGAACCAGTAAAACAGGTATCCTTAGGTCGCTGGTTCAACTCCGGCTCGAAGGACTGCCATTGTTTTTCATCTGCCCAGAGCGGGACTCTATTTCATCACTGTACTCGGCTATGGCTTTGGCCACTGCCATCTACTGTGGATGGGACATCTGAGTCGTTGCATCACGTGTGTTTCCACACGTCACCATCAAAGAGGGCTAGTGGCGCAATGGATAACGCGTCTGAGTACGGATCAGAAGATTCTAGGTTCAACTCCTGGCTAGCTCAAAAAATCCTAGTCTTTAATATTCTCCCAGTCACAACCTTGGTAGTGTACATGTTTCTTCTTCTCTGTCATTTATTTATTTACTTGCTGTTTTCATTTGCCTCTGTGTACGCCCGGAAATGTACACTTCAAAGGTGCCGCAGGATAGGCCGTCTTCCGTAATGTTTCCAAAGCTGCCCCCGGCTCATGCTTATGTTTGTCTTTCATGGGACCTCTTTTATTCATTCTCTTCCTTCCTCATATCTCATTCGAGGCAAATGCCCTTACCTGACGACAGGGGCGGCACACCTCCGCACACTCTTCTTCCAACCTCACACCGTGTTCACTGACATAACTGCAGAGACCGAGCACATATCTAAAGCTGGGTACATGTGCCCTTTCAAGCTGTGATCGTATAGTGGTGAGTACTCTGCGTTGTGGCCGCAGCAACCCCGGTTCGAATCCGGGTCACAGCAACACTGTGGCAGCCAGAGTGCTTCGAAGATTTTTGGAAAAAGAAAGAAAAGGTGCCACGGCCACAACAAAATCCACTAGGGTGTTTGGATCACAATTTCACACCATTCACACTTCAATTGATTGGGGTGGGGAGGGGGCGTGCTACGGCCCGGACACTTAGCCGAGGACAATGCACTCTGCCAGTGGTAAGGAGCCGGCAAAATAAGGGAGACAATAATTCATTTAAAATGTTTCCTTTTCCCAGTTTTAGGCTTTGGTAGAAGAATACACAAGTCATGGAGCTGTCAACATGCATCCTCCTTCGATAGCTCAGTTGGTAGAGCGGAGGACTGTAGAACCAGTAAAACAGGTATCCTTAGGTCGCTGATTCAACTCCGGCTCGAAGGACTGCCATTGTTTTTCATCTGCCCAGAGCGGGACTCTATTTCATCACTGTACTCGGCTATGGCTTTGGCCACTGCCATCTACTGTGGATGGGACATCTGAGTCGTTGCATCACGTGTGTTTCCACACGTGACCATCAAAGAGGGCTAGTGGCGCAATGGATAACGCGTCTGAGTACGGATCAGAAGATTCTAGGTTCAACTCCTGGCTAGCTCAAAAAATCCTAGTCTTTAATATTCTCCCAGTCACAACCATGGTAGTGTACATGTTTCTTCTTCTCTGTCATTTATTTATTTACTTGCTGTTTTCATTTGCCTCTGTGTACGCCCGGAAATGTACACTTCAAAGGTGCCGCATGATAGGCCGTCTTCCGTAATGTTTCCAAAGCTGCCCCCGGCTCATGCTTATGTTTGTCTTTCATGGGACCTCTTTTATTCATTCTCTTCCTTCCTCATATCTCATTCGAGGCAAATGCCCTTACCTGACGACAGGGGCGGCACACCTCCGCACACTCTTCTTCCAACCTCACAGGGTGTTCACTGACATAACTGCAGAGACCGAGCACATATCTAAAGCTGGGTACATGTGCCCTTTCAAGCTGTGATCGTATAGTGGTGAGTACTCTGCGTTGTGGCCGCAGCAACCCCGGTTCGAATCCGGGTCACAGCAACACTGTGGCAGCCAGAGTGCTTCGAAGATTTTTGGAAAAAGAAAGAAAAGGTGCCACGGCCACAACAAAATCCACTAGGGTGTTTGGATCACAATTTCACACCATTCACACTTCAATTGATTGGGGTGGGGAGGGGGCGTGCTACGGCCCGGACACTTAGCCGAGGACAATGCACTCTGCCAGTGGTAAGGAGCCGGCAAAATAAGGGAGACAATAATTCATTTAAAATGTTTCCTTTTCCCAGTTTTAGGCTTTGGTAGAAGAATACACAAGTCATGGAGCTGTCAACATGCATCCTCCTTCGATAGCTCAGTTGGTAGAGCGGAGGACTGTAGAACCAGTAAAACAGGTATCCTTAGGTCGCTGGTTCAACTCAGGCTCGAAGGACTGCCATTGTTTTTCATCTGCCCAGAGCGGGACTCTATTTCATCACTGTACTCGGCTATGGCTTTGGCCACTGCCATCTACTGTGGATGGGACATCTGAGTCGTTGCATCACGTGTGTTTCCACACGTGACCATCAAAGAGGGCTAGTGGAGCAATGGATAACGCGTCTGAGTACGGATCAGAAGATTCTAGGTTCAACTCCTGGCTAGCTCAAAAAATCCTAGTCTTTAATATTCTCCCAGTCACAACCTTGGTAGTGTACATGTTTCTTCTTCTCTGTCATTTATTTATTTACTTGCTGTTTTCATTTGCCTCTGTGTACGCCCGGAAATGTACACTTCAAAGGTGCCGCAGGATAGGCCGTCTTCCGTAATGTTTCCAAAGCTGCCCCCGGCTCATGCTTATGTTTGTCTTTCATGGGACCTCTTTTATTCATTCTCTTCCTTCCTCATATCTCATTCGAGGCAAATGCCCTTACCTGACGACAGGGGCGGCACACCTCCGCACA
Source organism: Cololabis saira (assembly GCF_033807715.1). Lineage (NCBI taxonomy): Eukaryota > Metazoa > Chordata > Actinopteri > Beloniformes > Belonidae > Cololabis > Cololabis saira. Next base: position 20,087 of record NW_026906434.1, on the reverse strand, counting down.
CTCGTCTTCCAACCTCACACCGTGTTCACTGACATAACTGCAGAGACCGAGCACATATCTAAAGCTGGGCACATGTGCCCTTTCAAGCTGTGGTCGTATAGTGGTGAGTACTCTGCGTTGTGGCCGCAGCAACCCCGGTTCGAATCCGGGTCACAGCAACACTGTGGCAGCCAGAGTGCTTCGAAGATTTTTGGAAAAAGAAAGAAAAGGTGCCACGGCCACAACAAAATCCACTAGGGTGTTTGGATCACAATTTCACACCATTCACACCTCAATTGATTGGGGTGGGGAGGGGGCGTGCTACGGCCCGGACACTTAGCCGAGGACAATGCACTCTGCCAGTGGTAAGGGGCCGGCAAAATAAGGGAGACAATAATTCATTTAAAATGTTTCCTTTTCCCAATTTTAGGCTTTGGTAGAAGAATAGACAAGTCATGGAGCTGTCAACATGCATCCTCCTTCGATAGCTCAGTTGGTAGAGCGGAGGACTGTAGAACCAGTAAAACAGGTATCCTTAGGTCGCTGGTTCAACTCCGGCTCGAAGGACTGCCATTGTTTTTCATCTGCCCAGAGCGGGACTCTATTTCATCACTGTACTCGGCTATGGCTTTGGCCACTGCCATCTACTGTGGATGGGACATCTGAGTCGTTGCATCACGTGTGTTTCCACACGTGACCATCAAAGAGGGCTAGTGGCGCAATGGATAACGCGTCTGAGTACGGATCAGAAGATTCTAGGTTCAACTCCTGGCTAGCTCAAAAAATCCTAGTCTTTAATATTCTCCCAGTCACAACCTTGGTAGTGTACATGTTTCTTCTTCTCTGTCATTTATTTATTTACTTGCTGTTTTCATTTGCCTCTGTGTACGCCCGGAAATGTACACTTCAAAGGTGCCGCAGGATAGGCCGTCTTCCGTAATGTTTCCAAAGCTGCCCCCGGCTCATGCTTATGTTTGTCTTTCATGGGACCTCTTTTATTCATTCTCTTCCTTCCTCATATCTCATTCGAGGCAAATGCCCTTACCTGACGACAGGGGCGGCACACCTCCGCACACTCTTCTTCCAACCTCACACCGTGTTCACTGACATAACTGCAGAGACCGAGCACATATCTAAAGCTGGGTACATGTGCCCTTTCAAGCTGTGATCGTATAGTGGTGAGTACTCTGCGTTGTGGCCGCCGCAACCCCGGTTCGAATCCGGGTCACAGCAACACTGTGGCAGCCAGAGTGCTTCGAAGATTTGTGGAAAAAGAAAGAAAAGGTGCCACGGCCACAACAAAATCCACTAGGGTGTTTGGATCACAATTTCACACCATTCACACTTCAATTGATTGGGGTGGGGAGGGGGCGTGCTACGGCCCGGACACTTAGCCGAGGACAATGCACTCTGCCAGTGGTAAGGAGCCGGCAAAATAAGGGAGACAATAATTCATTTAAAATGTTTCCTTTTCCCAGTTTTAGGCTTTGGTAGAAGAATACACAAGTCATGGAGCTGTCAACATGCATCCTCCTTCGATAGCTCAGTTGGTAGAGCGGAGGACTATAGAACCAGTAAAACAGGTATCCTTAGGTCGCTGGTTCGACTCCGGCTCGAAGGACTGCCATTGTTTTTCATCTGCCCAGAGCGGGACTCTATTTCATCACTGTACTCGGCTATGGCTTTGGCCACTGCCATCTACTGTGGATGGGACATCTGAGTCGTTGCATCACGTGTGTTTCCACACGTCACCATCAAAGAGGGCTAGTGGCGCAATGGATAACGCGTCTGAGTACGGATCAGAAGATTCTAGGTTCAACTCCTGGCTAGCTCAAAAAATCCTAGTCTTTAATATTCTCCCAGTAACAACCTTGGTAGTGTACATGTTTCTTCTTCTCTGTCATTTATTTATTTACTTGCTGTTTTCATTTGCCTCTGTGTACGCCCGGAAATGTACACTTCAAAGGTGCCGCAGGATAGGCCGTCTTCCGTAATGTTTCCAAAGCTGCCCCCGGCTCATGCTTATTTTTGTCTTTCATGGGACCTCTTTTATTCATTCTCTTCCTTCCTCATATCTCATTCGAGGCAAATGCCCTTACCTGACGACAGGGGCGGCACACCTCCGCACACTCTTCTTCCAACCTCACACCGTGTTCACTGACATAACTGCAGAGACCGAGCACATATCTAAAGCTGGGTACATGTGCCCTTTCAAGCTGTGATCGTATAGTGGTGAGTACTCTGCGTTGTGGCCGCAGCAACCCCGGTTCGAATCCGGGTCACAGCAACACTGTGGCAGCCAGAGTGCTTCGAAGATTTTTGGAAAAAGAAAGAAAAGGTGCCACGGCCACAACAAAATCCACTAGGGTGTTTGGATCACAATTTCACACCATTCACACTTCAATTGATTGGGGTGGGGAGGGGGCGTGCTACGGCCCGGACACTTAGCCGAGGACAATGCACTCTGCCAGTGGTAAGGAGCCGGCAAAATAAGGGAGACAATAATTCATTTAAAATGTTTCCTTTTCCCAGTTTTAGGCTTTGGTAGAAGAATACACAAGTCATGGAGCTGTCAACATGCATCCTCCTTCGATAGCTCAGTTGGTAGAGCGGAGGACTGTAGAACCAGTAAAACAGGTATCCTTAGGTCGCTGGTTCGACTCCGGCTCGAAGGACTGCCATTGTTTTTCATCTGCCCAGAGCGGGACTCTATTTCATCACTGTACTCGGCTATGGCTTTGGCCACTGCCATCTACTGTGGATGGGACATCTGAGTCGTTGCATCACGTGTGTTTCCACACGTCACCATCAAAGAGGGCTAGTGGCGCAATGGATAACGCGTCTGAGTACGGATCAGAAGATTCTAGGTTCAACTCCTGGCTAGCTCAAAAAATCCTAGTCTTTAATATTCTCCCAGTCACAACCTTGGTAGTGTACATGTTTCTTCTTCTCTGTCATTTATTTATTTACTTGCTGTTTTCATTTGCCTCTGTGTACGCCCGGAAATGTACACTTCAAAGGTGCCGCAGGATAGGCCGTCTTCCGTAATGTTTCCAAAGCTGCCCCCGGCTCATGCTTATGTTTGTCTTTCATGGGACCTCTTTTATTCATTCTCTTCCTTCCTCATATCTCATTCGAGGCAAATGCCCTTACCTGACGACAGGGGCGGCACACCTCCGCACACTCTTCTTTCAACCTCACACCGTGTTCACTGACATAACTGCAGAGACCGAGCACATATCTAAAGCTGGGTACATGTGCCCTTTCAAGCTGTGATCGTATAGTGGTGAGTACTCTGCGTTGTGGCCGCAGCAACCCCGGTTCGAATCCGGGTCACAGCAACACTGTGGCAGCCAGAGTGCTTCGAAGATTTTTGGAAAAAGAAAGAAAAGGTGCCACGGCCACAACAAAATCCACTAGGGTGTTTGGATCACAATTTCACACCATTCACACTTCAATTGATTGGGGTGGGGAGGGGGCGTGCTACGGCCCGGACACTTAGCCGAGGACAATGCACTCTGCCAGTGGTAAGGAGCCGGCAAAATAAGGGAGACAATAATTCATTTAAAATGTTTCCTTTTCCCAGTTTTAGGCTTTGGTAGAAGAATACACAAGTCATGGAGCTGTCAACATGCATCCTCCTTCGATAGCTCAGTTGGTAGAGCGGAGGACTGTAGAACCAGTAAAACAGGTATCCTTAGGTCGCTGGTTCAACTCCGGCTCGAAGGACTGCCATTGTTTTTCATCTGCCCAGAGCGGGACTCTATTTCATCACTGTACTCGGCTATGGCTTTGGCCACTGCCATCTACTGTGGATGGGACATCTGAGTCGTTGCATCACGTGTGTTTCCACACGTGACCATCAAAGAGGGCTAGTGGCGCAATGGATAACGCGTCTGAGTACGGATCAGAAGATTCTAGGTTCAACTCCTGGCTAGCTCAAAAAATCCTAGTCTTTTATATTCTCCCAGTCACAACCATGGTAGTGTACATGTTTCTTCTTCTCTGTCATTTATTTATTTACTTGCTGTTTTCATTTGCCTCTGTGTACGCCCGGAAATGTACACTTCAAAGGTGCCGCAGGATAGGCCGTCTTCCGTAATGTTTCCAAAGCTGCCCCCGGCTCATGCTTATGTTTGTCTTTCATGGGACCTCTTTTATTCATTCTCTTCCTTCCTCATATCTCATTCGAGGCAAATGCCCTTACCTGACGACAGGGGCGGCACACCTCCGCACACTCTTCTTCCAACCTCACACCGTGTTCACTGACATAACTGCAGAGACCGAGCACATATCTAAAGCTGGGTACATGTGCCCTTTCAAGCTGTGATCGTATAGTGGTGAGTACTCTGCGTTGTGGCCGCAGCAACCCCGGTTCGAATCCGGGTCACAGCAACACTGTGGCAGCCAGAGTGCTTCGAAGATTTTTGGAAAAAGAAAGAAAAGGTGCCACGGCCACAACAAAATCCACTAGGGTGTTTGGATCACAATTTCACACCATTCACACTTCAATTGATTGGGGTGGGGAGGGGGCGTGCTACGGCCCGGACACTTAGCCGAGGACAATGCACTCTGCCAGTGGTAAGGAGCCGGCAAAATAAGGGAGACAATAATTCATTTAAAATGTTTCCTTTTCCCAGTTTTAGGCTTTGGTAGAAGAATACACAAGTCATGGAGCTGTCAACATGCATCCTCCTTCGATAGCTCAGTTGGTAGAGCGGAGGACTGTAGAACCAGTAAAACAGGTATCCTTAGGTCGCTGGTTCAACTCCGGCTCGAAGGACTGCCATTGTTTTTCATCTGCCCAGAGCGGGACTCTATTTCATCACTGTACTCGGCTATGGCTTTGGCCACTGCCATCTACTGTGGATGGGACATCTGAGTCGTTGCATCACGTGTGTTTCCACACGTGACCATCAAAGAGGGCTAGTGGCGCAATGGATAACGCGTCTGAGTACGGATCAGAAGATTCTAGGTTCAACTCCTGGCTAGCTCAAAAAATCCTAGTCTTTAATATTCTCCCAGTCACAACCATGGTAGTGTACATGTTTCTTCTTCTCTGTCATTTATTTATTTACTTGCTGTTTTCATTTGCCTCTGTGTACGCCCGGAAATGTACACTTCAAAGGTGCCGCAGGATAGGCCGTCTTCCGTAATGTTTCCAAAGCTGCCCCCGGCTCATGCTTATGTTTGTCTTTCATGGGACCTCTTTTATTCATTCTCTTCCTTCCTCATATCTCATTCGAGGCAAATGCCCTTACCTGACGACAGGGGCGACACACCTCCGCACACTCTTCTTCCAACCTCACAGGGTGTTCACTGACATAACTGCAGAGACCGAGCACATATCTAAAGCTGGGTACATGTGCCCTTTCAAGCTGTGATCGTATAGTGGTGAGTACTCTGCGTTGTGGCCGCAGCAACCCCGGTTCGAATCCGGGTCACAGCAACACTGTGGCAGCCAGAGTGCTTCGAAGATTTTTGGAAAAAGAAAGAAAAGGTGCCACGGCCACAACAAAATCCACTAGGGTGTTTGGATCACAATTTCACACCATTCACACTTCAATTGATTGGGGTGGGGAGGGGGCGTGCTACGGCCCGGACACTTAGCCGAGGACAATGCACTCTGCCAGTGGTAAGGAGCCGGCAAAATAAGGGAGACAATAATTCATTTAAAATGTTTCCTTTTCCCAGTTTTAGGCTTTGGTAGAAGAATACACAAGTCATGGAGCTGTCAACATGCATCCTCCTTCGATAGCTCAGTTGGTAGAGCGGAGGACTGTAGAACCAGTAAAACAGGTATCCTTAGGTCGCTGGTTCAACTCCGGCTCGAAGGACTGCCATTGTTTTTCATCTGCCCAGAGCGGGACTCTATTTCATCACTGTACTCGGCTATGGCTTTGGCCACTGCCATCTACTGTGGATGGGACATCTGAGTCGTTGCATCACGTGTGTTTCCACACGTGACCATCAAAGAGGGCTAGTGGCGCAATGGATAACGCGTCTGAGTACGGATCAGAAGATTCTAGGTTCAACTCCTGGCTAGCTCAAAAAATCCTAGTCTTTAATATTCTCCCAGTCACAACCATGGTAGTGTACATGTTTCTTCTTCTCTGTCATTTATTTATTTACTTGCTGTTTTCATTTGCCTCTGTGTACGCCCGGAAATGTACACTTCAAAGGTGCCGCAGGATAGGCCGTCTTCCGTAATGTTTCCAAAGCTGCCCCCGGCTCATGCTTATGTTTGTCTTTCATGGGACCTCTTTTATTCATTCTCTTCCTTCCTCATATCTCATTCGAGGCAAATGCCCTTACCTGACGACAGGGGCGGCACACCTCCGCACACTCTTCTTCCAACCTCACACCGTGTTCACTGACATAACTGCAGAGACCGAGCACATATCTAAAGCTGGGTACATGTGCCCTTTCAAGCTGTGATCGTATAGTGGTGAGTACTCTGCGTTGTGGCCGCAGCAACCCCGGTTCGAATCCGGGTCACAGCAACACTGTGGCAGCCAGAGTGCTTCGAAGATTTTTGGAAAAAGAAAGAAAAGGTGCCACGGCCACAACAAAATCCACTAGGGTGTTTGGATCACAATTTCACACCATTCACACTTCAATTGATTGGGGTGGGGAGGGGGCGTGCTACGGCCCGGACACTTAGCCGAGGACAATGCACTCTGCCAGTGGTAAGGAGCCGGCAAAATAAGGGAGACAATAATCCATTTAAAATGTTTCCTTTTCCCAGTTTTAGGCTTTGGTAGAAGAATACACAAGTCATGGAGCTGTCAACATGCATCCTCCTTCGATAGCTCAGTTGGTAGAGCGGAGGACTGTAGAACCAGTAAAACAGGTATCCTTAGGTCGCTGGTTCAACTCCGGCTCGAAGGACTGCCATTGTTTTTCATCTGCCCAGAGCGGGACTCTATTTCATCACTGTACTCGGCTATGGCTTTGGCCACTGCCATCTACTGTGGATGGGACATCTGAGTCGTTGCATCACGTGTGTTTCCACACGTGACCATCAAAGAGGGCTAGTGGCGCAATGGATAACGCGTCTGAGTACGGATCAGAAGATTCTAGGTTCAACTCCTGGCTAGCTCAAAAAATCCTAGTCTTTAATATTCTCCCAGTCACAACCATGGTAGTGTACATGTTTCTTCTTCTCTGTCATTTATTTATTTACTTGCTGTTTTCATTTGCCTCTGTGTACGCCCGGAAATGTACACTTCAAAGGTGCCGCAGGATAGGCCGTCTTCCGTAATGTTTCCAAAGCTGCCCCCGGCTCATGCTTATGTTTGTCTTTCATGGGACCTCTTTTATTCATTCTCTTCCTTCCTCATATCTCATTCGAGGCAAATGCCCTTACCTGACGACAGGGGCGACACACCTCCGCACACTCTTCTTCCAACCTCACAGGGTGTTCACTGACATAACTGCAGAGACCGAGCACATATCTAAAGCTGGGTACATGTGCCCTTTCAAGCTGTGATCGTATAGTGGTGAGTACTCTGCGTTGTGGCCGCAGCAACCCCGGTTCGAATCCGGGTCACAGCAACACTGTGGCAGCCAGAGTGCTTCGAAGATTTTTGGAAAAAGAAAGAAAAGGTGCCACGGCCACAACAAAATCCACTAGGGTGTTTGGATCACAATTTCACACCATTCACACTTCAATTGATTGGGGTGGGGAGGGGGCGTGCTACGGCCCGGACACTTAGCCGAGGACAATGCACTCTGCCAGTGGTAAGGAGCCGGCAAAATAAGGGAGACAATAATTCATTTAAAATGTTTCCTTTTCCCAGTTTTAGGCTTTGGTAGAAGAATACACAAGTCATGGAGCTGTCAACATGCATCCTCCTTCGATAGCTCAGTTGGTAGAGCGGAGGACTGTAGAACCAGTAAAACAGGTATCCTTAGGTCGCTGGTTCAACTCCGGCTCGAAGGACTGCCATTGTTTTTCATCTGCCCAGAGCGGGACTCTATTTCATCACTGTACTCGGCTATGGCTTTGGCCACTGCCATCTACTGTGGATGGGACATCTGAGTCGTTGCATCACGTGTGTTTCCACACGTGACCATCAAAGAGGGCTAGTGGCGCAATGGATAACGCGTCTGAGTACGGATCAGAAGATTCTAGGTTCAACTCCTGGCTAGCTCAAAAAATCCTAGTCTTTAATATTCTCCCAGTCACAACCATGGTAGTGTACATGTTTCTTCTTCTCTGTCATTTATTTATTTACTTGCTGTTTTCATTTGCCTCTGTGTACGCCCGGAAATGTACACTTCAAAGGTGCCGCAGGATAGGCCGTCTTCCGTAATGTTTCCAAAGCTGCCCCCGGCTCATGCTTATGTTTGTCTTTCATGGGACCTCTTTTATTCATTCTCTTCCTTCCTCATATCTCATTCGAGGCAAATGCCCTTACCTGACGACAGGGGCGACACACCTCCGCACACTCTTCTTCCAACCTCACAGGGTGTTCACTGACATAACTGCAGAGACCGAGCACATATCTAAAGCTGGGTACATGTGCCCTTTCAAGCTGTGATCGTATAGTGGTGAGTACTCTGCGTTGTGGCCGCAGCAACCCCGGTTCGAATCCGGGTCACAGCAACACTGTGGCAGCCAGAGTGCTTCGAAGATTTTTGGAAAAAGAAAGAAAAGGTGCCACGGCCACAACAAAATCCACTAGGGTGTTTGGATCACAATTTCACACCATTCACACTTCAATTGATTGGGGTGGGGAGGGGGCGTGCTACGGCCCGGACACTTAGCCGAGGACAATGCACTCTGCCAGTGGTAAGGAGCCGGCAAAATAAGGGAGACAATAATTCATTTAAAATGTTTCCTTTTCCCAGTTTTAGGCTTTGGTAGAAGAATACACAAGTCATGGAGCTGTCAACATGCATCCTCCTTCGATAGCTCAGTTGGTAGAGCGGAGGACTGTAGAACCAGTAAAACAGGTATCCTTAGGTCGCTGGTTCAACTCCGGCTCGAAGGACTGCCATTGTTTTTCATCTGCCCAGAGCGGGACTCTATTTCATCACTGTACTCGGCTATGGCTTTGGCCACTGCCATCTACTGTGGATGGGACATCTGAGTCGTTGCATCACGTGTGTTTCCACACGTGACCATCAAAGAGGGCTAGTGGCGCAATGGATAACGCGTCTGAGTACGGATCAGAAGATTCTAGGTTCAACTCCTGGCTAGCTCAAAAAATCCTAGTCTTTAATATTCTCCCAGTCACAACCATGGTAGTGTACATGTTTCTTCTTCTCTGTCATTTATTTATTTACTTGCTGTTTTCATTTGCCTCTGTGTACGCCCGGAAATGTACACTTCAAAGGTGCCGCAGGATAGGCCGTCTTCCGTAATGTTTCCAAAGCTGCCCCCGGCTCATGCTTATGTTTGTCTTTCATGGGACCTCTTTTATTCATTCTCTTCCTTCCTCATATCTCATTCGAGGCAAATGCCCTTACCTGACGACAGGGGCGGCACACCTCCGCACACTCTTCTTCCAACCTCACACCGTGTTCACTGACATAACTGCAGAGACCGAGCACATATCTAAAGCTGGGTACATGTGCCCTTTCAAGCTGTGATCGTATAGTGGTGAGTACTCTGCGTTGTGGCCGCAGCAACCCCGGTTCGAATCCGGGTCACAGCAACACTGTGGCAGCCAGAGTGCTTCGAAGATTTTTGGAAAAAGAAAGAAAAGGTGCCACGGCCACAACAAAATCCACTAGGGTGTTTGGATCACAATTTCAAACCATTCACACTTCAATTGATTGGGGTGGGGAGGGGGCGTGCTACGGCCCGGACACTTAGCCGAGGACAATGCACTCTGCCAGTGGTAAGGAGCCGGCAAAATAAGGGAGACAATAATCCATTTAAAATGTTTCCTTTTCCCAGTTTTAGGCTTTGGTAGAAGAATACACAAGTCATGGAGCTGTCAACATGCATCCTCCTTCGATAGCTCAGTTGGTAGAGCGGAGGACTGTAGAACCAGTAAAACAGGTATCCTTAGGTCGCTGGTTCAACTCCGGCTCGAAGGACTGCCATTGTTTTTCATCTGCCCAGAGCGGGACTCTATTTCATCACTGTACTCGGCTATGGCTTTGGCCACTGCCATCTACTGTGGATGGGACATCTGAGTCGTTGCATCACGTGTGTTTCCACACGTGACCATCAAAGAGGGCTAGTGGCGCAATGGATAACGCGTCTGAGTACGGATCAGAAGATTCTAGGTTCAACTCCTGGCTAGCTCAAAAAATCCTAGTCTTTAATATTCTCCCAGTCACAACCATGGTAGTGTACATGTTTCTTCTTCTCTGTCATTTATTTATTTACTTGCTGTTTTCATTTGCCTCTGTGTACGCCCGGAAATGTACACTTCAAAGGTGCCGCAGGATAGGCCGTCTTCCGTAATGTTTCCAAAGCTGCCCCCGGCTCATGCTTATGTTTGTCTTTCATGGGACCTCTTTTATTCATTCTCTTCCTTCCTCATATCTCATTCGAGGCAAATGCCCTTACCTGACGACAGGGGCGACACACCTCCGCACACTCTTCTTCCAACCTCACAGGGTGTTCACTGACATAACTGCAGAGACCGAGCACATATCTAAAGCTGGGTACATGTGCCCTTTCAAGCTGTGATCGTATAGTGGTGAGTACTCTGCGTTGTGGCCGCAGCAACCCCGGTTCGAATCCGGGTCACAGCAACACTGTGGCAGCCAGAGTGCTTCGAAGATTTTTGGAAAAAGAAAGAAAAGGTGCCACGGCCACAACAAAATCCACTAGGGTGTTTGGATCACAATTTCACACCATTCACACTTCAATTGATTGGGGTGGGGAGGGGGCGTGCTACGGCCCGGACACTTAGCCGAGGACAATGCACTCTGCCAGTGGTAAGGAGCCGGCAAAATAAGGGAGACAATAATCCATTTAAAATGTTTCCTTTTCCCAGTTTTAGGCTTTGGTAGAAGAATACACAAGTCATGGAGCTGTCAACATGCATCCTCCTTCGATAGCTCAGTTGGTAGAGCGGAGGACTGTAGAACCAGTAAAACAGGTATCCTTAGGTCGCTGGTTCAACTCCGGCTCGAAGGACTGCCATTGTTTTTCATCTGCCCAGAGCGGGACTCTATTTCATCACTGTACTCGGCTATGGCTTTGGCCACTGCCATCTACTGTGGATGGGACATCTGAGTCGTTGCATCACGTGTTTCCACACGTGACCATCAAAGAGGGCTAGTGGCGCAATGGATAACGCGTCTGAGTACGGATCAGAAGATTCTAGGTTCAACTCCTGGCTAGCTCAAAAAATCCTAGTCTTTAATATTCTCCCAGTCACAACCATGGTAGTGTACATGTTTCTTCTTCTCTGTCATTTATTTATTTACTTGCTGTTTTCATTTGCCTCTGTGTACGCCCGGAAATGTACACTTCAAAGGTGCCGCAGGATAGGCCGTCTTCCGTAATGTTTCCAAAGCTGCCCCCGGCTCATGCTTATGTTTGTCTTTCATGGGACCTCTTTTATTCATTCTCTTCCTTCCTCATATCTCATTCGAGGCAAATGCCCTTACCTGACGACAGGGGCGGCACACCTCCGCACACCCTTCTTCCAACCTCACACCGTGTTCACTGACATAACTGCAGAGACCGAGCACATATCTAAAGCTGGGTACATGTGCCCTTTCAAGCTGTGATCGTATAGTGGTGAGTACTCTGCGTTGTGGCCGCAGCAACCCCGGTTCGAATCCGGGTCACAGCAACACTGTGGCAGCCAGAGTGCTTCGAAGATTTTTGGAAAAAGAAAGAAAAGGTGCCACGGCCACAACAAAATCCACTAGGGTGTTTGGATCACAATTTCACACCATTCACACTTCAATTGATTGGGGTGGGGAGGGGGCGTGCTACGGCCCGGACACTTAGCCGAGGACAATGCACTCTGCCAGTGGTAAGGAGCCGGCAAAATAAGGGAGACAATAATTCATTTAAAATGTTTCCTTTTCCCAGTTTTAGGCTTTGGTAGAAGAATACACAAGTCATGGAGCTGTCAACATGCATCCTCCTTCGATAGCTCAGTTGGTAGAGCGGAGGACTGTAGAACCAGTAAAACAGGTATCCTTAGGTCGCTGGTTCAACTCCGGCTCGAAGGACTGCCATTGTTTTTCATCTGCCCAGAGCGGGACTCTATTTCATCACTGTACTCGGCTATGGCTTTGGCCACTGCCATCTACTGTGGATGGGACATCTGAGTCGTTGCATCACGTGTGTTTCCACACGTGACCATCAAAGAGGGCTAGTGGCGCAATGGATAACGCGTCTGAGTACGGATCAGAAGATTCTAGGTTCAACTCCTGGCTAGCTCAAAAAATCCTAGTCTTTAATATTCTCCCAGTCACAACCATGGTAGTGTACATGTTTCTTCTTCTCTGTCATTTATTTATTTACTTGCTGTTTTCATTTGCCTCTGTGTACGCCCGGAAATGTACACTTCAAAGGTGCCGCAGGATAGGCCGTCTTCCGTAATGTTTCCAAAGCTGCCCCCGGCTCATGCTTATGTTTGTCTTTCATGGGACCTCTTTTATTCATTCTCTTCCTTCCTCATATCTCATTCGAGGCAAATGCCCTTACCTGACGACAGGGGCGGCACACCTCCGCACACCCTTCTTCCAACCTCACACCGTGTTCACTGACATAACTGCAGAGACCGAGCACATATCTAAAGCTGGGTACATGTGCCCTTTCAAGCTGTGATCGTATAGTGGTGAGTACTCTGCGTTGTGGCCGCAGCAACCCCGGTTCGAATCCGGGTCACAGCAACACTGTGGCAGCCAGAGTGCTTCGAAGATTTTTGGAAAAAGAAAGAAAAGGTGCCACGGCCACAACAAAATCCACTAGGGTGTTTGGATCACAATTTCACACCATTCACACTTCAATTGATTGGGGTGGGGAGGGGGCGTGCTACGGCCCGGACACTTAGCCGAGGACAATGCACTCTGCCAGTGGTAAGGAGCCGGCAAAATAAGGGAGACAATAATTCATTTAAAATGTTTCCTTTTCCCAGTTTTAGGCTTTGGTAGAAGAATACACAAGTCATGGAGCTGTCAACATGCATCCTCCTTCGATAGCTCAGTTGGTAGAGCGGAGGACTGTAGAACCAGTAAAACAGGTATCCTTAGGTCGCTGGTTCAACTCCGGCTCGAAGGACTGCCATTGTTTTTCATCTGCCCAGAGCGGGACTCTATTTCATCACTGTACTCGGCTATGGCTTTGGCCACTGCCATCTACTGTGGATGGGACATCTGAGTCGTTGCATCACGTGTGTTTCCACACGTGACCATCAAAGAGGGCTAGTGGCGCAATGGATAACGCGTCTGAGTACGGATCAGAAGATTCTAGGTTCAACTCCTGGCTAGCTCAAAAAATCCTAGTCTTTAATATTCTCCCAGTCACAACCATGGTAGTGTACATGTTTCTTCTTCTCTGTCATTTATTTATTTACTTGCTGTTTTCATTTGCCTCTGTGTACGCCCGGAAATGTACACTTCAAAGGTGCCGCAGGATAGGCCGTCTTCCGTAATGTTTCCAAAGCTGCCCCCGGCTCATGCTTATGTTTGTCTTTCATGGGACCTCTTTTATTCATTCTCTTCCTTCCTCATATCTCATTCGAGGCAAATGCCCTTACCTGACGACAGGGGCGGCACACCTCCGCACACCCTTCTTCCAACCTCACACCGTGTTCACTGACATAACTGCAGAGACCGAGCACATATCTAAAGCTGGGTACATGTGCCCTTTCAAGCTGTGATCGTATAGTGGTGAGTACTCTGCGTTGTGGCCGCAGCAACCCCGGTTCGAATCCGGGTCACAGCAACACTGTGGCAGCCAGAGTGCTTCGAAGATTTTTGGAAAAAGAAAGAAAAGGTGCCACGGCCACAACAAAATCCACTAGGGTGTTTGGATCACAATTTCACACCATTCACACTTCAATTGATTGGGGTGGGGAGGGGGCGTGCTACGGCCCGGACACTTAGCCGAGGACAATGCACTCTGCCAGTGGTAAGGAGCCGGCAAAATAAGGGAGACAATAATTCATTTAAAATGTTTCCTTTTCCCAGTTTTAGGCTTTGGTAGAAGAATACACAAGTCATGGAGCTGTCAACATGCATCCTCCTTCGATAGCTCAGTTGGTAGAGCGGAGGACTGTAGAACCAGTAAAACAGGTATCCTTAGGTCGCTGGTTCAACTCCGGCTCGAAGGACTGCCATTGTTTTTCATCTGCCCAGAGCGGGACTCTATTTCATCACTGTACTCGGCTATGGCTTTGGCCACTGCCATCTACTGTGGATGGGACATCTGAGTCGTTGCATCACGTGTGTTTCCACACGTGACCATCAAAGAGGGCTAGTGGCGCAATGGATAACGCGTCTGAGTACGGATCAGAAGATTCTAGGTTCAACTCCTGGCTAGCTCAAAAAATCCTAGTCTTTAATATTCTCCCAGTCACAACCATGGTAGTGTACATGTTTCTTCTTCTCTGTCATTTATTTATTTACTTGCTGTTTTCATTTGCCTCTGTGTACGCCCGGAAATGTACACTTCAAAGGTGCCGCAGGATAGGCCGTCTTCCGTAATGTTTCCAAAGCTGCCCCCGGCTCATGCTTATGTTTGTCTTTCATGGGACCTCTTTTATTCATTCTCTTCCTTCCTCATATCTCATTCGAGGCAAATGCCCTTACCTGACGACAGGGGCGGCACACCTCCGCACACTCTTCTTCCAACCTCACACCGTGTTCACTGACATAACTGCAGAGACCGAGCACATATCTAAAGCTGGGTACATGTGCCCTTTCAAGCTGTGATCGTATAGTGGTGAGTACTCTGCGTTGTGGCCGCAGCAACCCCGGTTCGAATCCGGGTCACAGCAACACTGTGGCAGCCAGAGTGCTTCGAAGATTTTTGGAAAAAGAAAGAAAAGGTGCCACGGCCACAACAAAATCCACTAGGGTGTTTGGATCACAATTTCACACCATTCACACTTCAATTGATTGGGGTGGGGAGGGGGCGTGCTACGGCCCGGACACTTAGCCGAGGACAATGCACTCTGCCAGTGGTAAGGAGCCGGCAAAATAAGGGAGACAATAATCCATTTAAAATGTTTCCTTTTCCCAGTTTTAGGCTTTGGTAGAAGAATACACAAGTCATGGAGCTGTCAACATGCATCCTCCTTCGATAGCTCAGTTGGTAGAGCGGAGGACTGTAGAACCAGTAAAACAGGTATCCTTAGGTCGCTGGTTCAACTCCGGCTCGAAGGACTGCCATTGTTTTTCATCTGCCCAGAGCGGGACTCTATTTCATCACTGTACTCGGCTATGGCTTTGGCCACTGCCATCTACTGTGGATGGGACATCTGAGTCGTTGCATCACGTGTGTTTCCACACGTGACCATCAAAGAGGGCTAGTGGCGCAATGGATAACGCGTCTGAGTACGGATCAGAAGATTCTAGGTTCAACTCCTGGCTAGCTCAAAAAATCCTAGTCTTTAATATTCTCCCAGTCACAACCATGGTAGTGTACATGTTTCTTCTTCTCTGTCATTTATTTATTTACTTGCTGTTTTCATTTGCCTCTGTGTACGCCCGGAAATGTACACTTCAAAGGTGCCGCAGGATAGGCCGTCTTCCGTAATGTTTCCAAAGCTGCCCCCGGCTCATGCTTATGTTTGTCTTTCATGGGACCTCTTTTATTCATTCTCTTCCTTCCTCATATCTCATTCGAGGCAAATGCCCTTACCTGACGACAGGGGCGGCACACCTCCGCACACCCTTCTTCCAACCTCACACCGTGTTCACTGACATAACTGCAGAGACCGAGCACATATCTAAAGCTGGGTACATGTGCCCTTTCAAGCTGTGATCGTATAGTGGTGAGTACTCTGCGTTGTGGCCGCAGCAACCCCGGTTCGAATCCGGGTCACAGCAACACTGTGGCAGCCAGAGTGCTTCGAAGATTTTTGGAAAAAGAAAGAAAAGGTGCCACGGCCACAACAAAATCCACTAGGGTGTTTGGATCACAATTTCACACCATTCACACTTCAATTGATTGGGGTGGGGAGGGGGCGTGCTACGGCCCGGACACTTAGCCGAGGACAATGCACTCTGCCAGTGGTAAGGAGCCGGCAAAATAAGGGAGACAATAATTCATTTAAAATGTTTCCTTTTCCCAGTTTTAGGCTTTGGTAGAAGAATACACAAGTCATGGAGCTGTCAACATGCATCCTCCTTCGATAGCTCAGTTGGTAGAGCGGAGGACTGTAGAACCAGTAAAACAGGTATCCTTAGGTCGCTGGTTCAACTCCGGCTCGAAGGACTGCCATTGTTTTTCATCTGCCCAGAGCGGGACTCTATTTCATCACTGTACTCGGCTATGGCTTTGGCCACTGCCATCTACTGTGGATGGGACATCTGAGTCGTTGCATCACGTGTGTTTCCACACGTGACCATCAAAGAGGGCTAGTGGCGCAATGGATAACGCGTCTGAGTACGGATCAGAAGATTCTAGGTTCAACTCCTGGCTAGCTCAAAAAATCCTAGTCTTTAATATTCTCCCAGTCACAACCATGGTAGTGTACATGTTTCTTCTTCTCTGTCATTTATTTATTTACTTGCTGTTTTCATTTGCCTCTGTGTACGCCCGGAAATGTACACTTCAAAGGTGCCGCAGGATAGGCCGTCTTCCGTAATGTTTCCAAAGCTGCCCCCGGCTCATGCTTATGTTTGTCTTTCATGGGACCTCTTTTATTCATTCTCTTCCTTCCTCATATCTCATTCGAGGCAAATGCCCTTACCTGACGACAGGGGCGGCACACCTCCGCACACCCTTCTTCCAACCTCACACCGTGTTCACTGACATAACTGCAGAGACCGAGCACATATCTAAAGCTGGGTACATGTGCCCTTTCAAGCTGTGATCGTATAGTGGTGAGTACTCTGCGTTGTGGCCGCAGCAACCCCGGTTCGAATCCGGGTCACAGCAACACTGTGGCAGCCAGAGTGCTTCGAAGATTTTTGGAAAAAGAAAGAAAAGGTGCCACGGCCACAACAAAATCCACTAGGGTGTTTGGATCACAATTTCACACCATTCACACTTCAATTGATTGGGGTGGGGAGGGGGCGTGCTACGGCCCGGACACTTAGCCGAGGACAATGCACTCTGCCAGTGGTAAGGAGCCGGCAAAATAAGGGAGACAATAATTCATTTAAAATGTTTCCTTTTCCCAGTTTTAGGCTTTGGTAGAAGAATACACAAGTCATGGAGCTGTCAACATGCATCCTCCTTCGATAGCTCAGTTGGTAGAGCGGAGGACTGTAGAACCAGTAAAACAGGTATCCTTAGGTCGCTGGTTCAACTCCGGCTCGAAGGACTGCCATTGTTTTTCATCTGCCCAGAGCGGGACTCTATTTCATCACTGTACTCGGCTATGGCTTTGGCCACTGCCATCTACTGTGGATGGGACATCTGAGTCGTTGCATCACGTGTGTTTCCACACGTGACCATCAAAGAGGGCTAGTGGCGCAATGGATAACGCGTCTGAGTACGGATCAGAAGATTCTAGGTTCAACTCCTGGCTAGCTCAAAAAATCCTAGTCTTTAATATTCTCCCAGTCACAACCATGGTAGTGTACATGTTTCTTCTTCTCTGTCATTTATTTATTTACTTGCTGTTTTCATTTGCCTCTGTGTACGCCCGGAAATGTACACTTCAAAGGTGCCGCAGGATAGGCCGTCTTCCGTAATGTTTCCAAAGCTGCCCCCGGCTCATGCTTATGTTTGTCTTTCATGGGACCTCTTTTATTCATTCTCTTCCTTCCTCATATCTCATTCGAGGCAAATGCCCTTACCTGACGACAGGGGCGGCACACCTCCGCACACCCTTCTTCCAACCTCACACCGTGTTCACTGACATAACTGCAGAGACCGAGCACATATCTAAAGCTGGGTACATGTGCCCTTTCAAGCTGTGATCGTATAGTGGTGAGTACTCTGCGTTGTGGCCGCAGCAACCCCGGTTCGAATCCGGGTCACAGCAACACTGTGGCAGCCAGAGTGCTTCGAAGATTTTTGGAAAAAGAAAGAAAAGGTGCCACGGCCACAACAAAATCCACTAGGGTGTTTGGATCACAATTTCACACCATTCACACTTCAATTGATTGGGGTGGGGAGGGGGCGTGCTACGGCCCGGACACTTAGCCGAGGACAATGCACTCTGCCAGTGGTAAGGAGCCGGCAAAATAAGGGAGACAATAATTCATTTAAAATGTTTCCTTTTCCCAGTTTTAGGCTTTGGTAGAAGAATACACAAGTCATGGAGCTGTCAACATGCATCCTCCTTCGATAGCTCAGTTGGTAGAGCGGAGGACTGTAGAACCAGTAAAACAGGTATCCTTAGGTCGCTGGTTCAACTCCGGCTCGAAGGACTGCCATTGTTTTTCATCTGCCCAGAGCGGGACTCTATTTCATCACTGTACTCGGCTATGGCTTTGGCCACTGCCATCTACTGTGGATGGGACATCTGAGTCGTTGCATCACGTGTGTTTCCACACGTGACCATCAAAGAGGGCTAGTGGCGCAATGGATAACGCGTCTGAGTACGGATCAGAAGATTCTAGGTTCAACTCCTGGCTAGCTCAAAAAATCCTAGTCTTTAATATTCTCCCAGTCACAACCATGGTAGTGTACATGTTTCTTCTTCTCTGTCATTTATTTATTTACTTGCTGTTTTCATTTGCCTCTGTGTACGCCCGGAAATGTACACTTCAAAGGTGCCGCAGGATAGGCCGTCTTCCGTAATGTTTCCAAAGCTGCCCCCGGCTCATGCTTATGTTTGTCTTTCATGGGACCTCTTTTATTCATTCTCTTCCTTCCTCATATCTCATTCGAGGCAAATGCCCTTACCTGACGACAGGGGCGGCACACCTCCGCACACTCTTCTTCCAACCTCACACCGTGTTCACTGACATAACTGCAGAGACCGAGCACATATCTAAAGCTGGGTACATGTGCCCTTTCAAGCTGTGATCGTATAGTGGTGAGTACTCTGCGTTGTGGCCGCAGCAACCCCGGTTCGAATCCGGGTCACAGCAACACTGTGGCAGCCAGAGTGCTTCGAAGATTTTTGGAAAAAGAAAGAAAAGGTGCCACGGCCACAACAAAATCCACTAGGGTGTTTGGATCACAATTTCACACCATTCACACTTCAATTGATTGGGGTGGGGAGGGGGCGTGCTACGGCCCGGACACTTAGCCGAGGACAATGCACTCTGCCAGTGGTAAGGAGCCGGCAAAATAAGGGAGACAATAATCCATTTAAAATGTTTCCTTTTCCCAGTTTTAGGCTTTGGTAGAAGAATACACAAGTCATGGAGCTGTCAACATGCATCCTCCTTCGATAGCTCAGTTGGTAGAGCGGAGGACTGTAGAACCAGTAAAACAGGTATCCTTAGGTCGCTGGTTCAACTCCGGCTCGAAGGACTGCCATTGTTTTTCATCTGCCCAGAGCGGGACTCTATTTCATCACTGTACTCGGCTATGGCTTTGGCCACTGCCATCTACTGTGGATGGGACATCTGAGTCGTTGCATCACGTGTGTTTCCACACGTGACCATCAAAGAGGGCTAGTGGCGCAATGGATAACGCGTCTGAGTACGGATCAGAAGATTCTAGGTTCAACTCCTGGCTAGCTCAAAAAATCCTAGTCTTTAATATTCTCCCAGTCACAACCATGGTAGTGTACATGTTTCTTCTTCTCTGTCATTTATTTATTTACTTGCTGTTTTCATTTGCCTCTGTGTACGCCCGGAAATGTACACTTCAAAGGTGCCGCAGGATAGGCCGTCTTCCGTAATGTTTCCAAAGCTGCCCCCGGCTCATGCTTATGTTTGTCTTTCATGGGACCTCTTTTATTCATTCTCTTCCTTCCTCATATCTCATTCGAGGCAAATGCCCTTACCTGACGACAGGGGCGACACACCTCCGCACACTCTTCTTCCAACCTCACAGGGTGTTCACTGACATAACTGCAGAGACCGAGCACATATCTAAA
>NW_026906433.1:0-24031 GCF_033807715.1 Cololabis saira | reverse complement strand
AAGGAAGGAAGGAAGGAAGGAAGGAAGGAAGGAAGGGAGGGAGGGAGGGAGGGAGGGAGGGAGGGAGGGAGGGAGGGAGGGAGGAAGGAAGGAAGGAAGGAAGGAAGGAAGGAAGGAAGGAAGGAAGGAAGGAAGGAAGGAAGGAAGGAAGGAAGGAAGGAGGGAGGGAGGGAGGGAGGGAGGGAGGGAGGGAGGGAGGGAGGGAGTACGGTTCACTAAGATTCTGGTCCTGGTCCTGGTTCTGGTTCTGGTCCTGGTTCTGGTTCTGGTTCTGGTCCTGGTCCTGGTCCTGGTTCTGATCTCTGGTTCTGTACATCAACTTTTTTCTTAACATTTCGACTTTTTTCTCGACATTTTGACTTTTTTTCTCGAAATTTCCACTTTTTTCTCCACATTTCAACTTTTTTCTCCACATTTCAACTGTATGGGGCAATGATAATGATTCATTTAGTAGATTTATATTGTTTATGTTGTCATTTGGATCTTAAATTAGCATATTTATTAGTAATCATTTTGGATTGATGCTAATTGAATGTGTTTAGGTTAACCAAGTGGAATACACTGTTTGGTTTGTGTTTATTTAGTGACGCTGTACCTTTAAGAGCTGCTGCTGCTGCTGAGCTCTCCGTCAGTTAAGAGTTTTCACTTACAGAGTCAGTACAGAGTTGAGCAGCAGTGGAGCCACACGCTTTCTTACCCGTAGCCTGTCCTAAACGCTTTCTACGGAAGAGTATTAGGGCCACTTAAAAAAAATAAAAAGAATTCTGAGAAAAAAGTCAGAATTCTGACTTTAATCTCAGAATTCTTAGAAAAAAGTCAGAATTCTGAGAAAAAAGTCAGAATTCTGAGAAAAAAGTCAGAATTCTGAGAAAAAAGTCAGAATTCTGACTTTAATCTCAGAATTCTGAGAAAAAAGTCAGAATTCTGGGCCACTTAAAAAAAAATAAACAGAATTCTGAGAAAAAAGTCAGAATTCTGACTTTAATCTCAGAATTCTGAGAAAAAAAGTCAGAATTCTGAATTTAATCTCAGAATTCTGAGAAAAAAGTCAGAATTCTGACTTTAATCTCAGAATTCTGAGAAAAAAGTCAGAATTCTGACTTTAATGGTTAGCACTGTTGCCTCACAGCAAGAAGGTCCCCGGTTGGACTCCCAGGCCCGGCAGGGGCCTTTCTGTGTGGAGTTTGCATGTTGTCCCCGTGCTTGCGTGGGTTCTCTCCGGGTACTCGGCTTCCTCCCACAGTCCAAAAACATGCATATTAGGTTAATTGGTGATTGTAAATTGCCCGTAGGTGTGAGCGTGAGTGTGGTTGTGAGCATGGTTTGTGTGTTTCTATGTGGCCCTGTGATGGACTGGTGACCTGTCCAGGGTGTAACCCCCTGCCTCTCACCTGAAATGAGCTGGGATAGGCTCCAGCAGACCCCCGTGACCCCCGCAAGGGATCAGAATTCTGAGATTAAAGTCAGAATTCTGACTTTTTTCTCAGAATTCTGAGATTAAAGTCAGAATTCTGACTTTTTTCTCAGAATTATTATTTTTTTTTTTTTAGTGGCCTAGAATTCTGACTTTTTTCCTCAGAATTCTGAGATTAAAGTCAGAATTCTGACTTTAATCTCAGAATTCTTAGAAAAAAGTCAGAATTCTGAGAAAAAAGTCAGAATTCTGAGAAAAAAGTCAGAATTCTGACTTTAATCTCAGAATTCTGAGAAAAAAGTCAGAATTCTGGGCCACTTAAAAAAAAATAAACAGAATTCTGAGAAAAAAGTCAGAATTCTGACTTTAATCTCAGAATTCTGAGAAAAAAAGTCAGAATTCTGAGAAAAAAGTCAGAATTCTGGGCCACTTAAAAAAAAATAAAAAGAATTCTGAGAAAAAAGTCAGAATTCTGAGAAAAAAGTCAGAATTCTGAGAAAAAAGTCAGAATTCTGACTTTAATGGTTAGCACTGTTGCCTCACAGCAAGAAGGTCCCCGGTTGGACTCCCAGGCCCGGCAGGGGCCTTTCTGTGTGGAGTTTGCATGTTGTCCCCGTGCTTGCGTGGGTTCTCTCCGGGTACTCCGGCTTCCTCCCACAGTCCAAAAACATGCATATTAGGTTAATTGGTGATTGTAAATTGCCCGTAGGTGTGAGCGTGAGTGTGGTTGTGAGCATGGTTTGTGTGTTTCTATGTGGCCCTGTGATGGACTGGTGACCTGTCCAGGGTGTAACCCCTGCCTCTCACCTGAAATGAGCTGGGATAGGCTCCAGCAGACCCCCGTGACCCCCGCAAGGGATCAGAATTCTGAGATTCAAGTCAGAATTCTGACTTTTTTCTCAGAATTCTGAGATTAAAGTCAGAATTCTGACTTTTTTCTCAGAATTATTTTTTTTTTTTTTTTTAGTGGCCTAGAATTCTGACTTTTTTCCTCAGAATTCTGAGATTAAAGTCAGAATTCTGACTTTAATCTCAGAATTCTGAGGAAAAAAGTCAGAATTCTGACTTTTTTCCCCAGAAATTTTTTTTCTCCATTTTATCCTTCTTTTTCTCCTCTTTTTTCCTTTTTTCTTCTTTTTTCCCTTTTTTTCCCTCTTTTTTTTCCTATTTTTTCCTTTTTTTCCTCTTTTTTTCTCTATTTTGTCCTTTTTTTCAATTTTTTCCTTCTTTTTTCCCTCTTTTTTCCTCTTTTTTCCTTTTTTTCTTCTTCTTTTCCTCTATTTTCCCTCTTTTTTCCTCTTTTTTCCTCTATTTTGTCCTCATTTTTTCCTTCTCTTTTCCCTCTTTTTTCCTTTTTTTTCCTCTTTTTTTCCTATTTTTTCCTATTTTTTCCTTTTTTTCCTCTTTTTTCCTTTTTCCCCTCTTTTTTCCTTTTTTTCCTCTTTTTTTCTCTATTTTGTCCTCTTTTTTTCCATTTTTTCCTTCTCTTTTCCCTCTTTTTTCCTTTTTTCCTCTTTTTCTCTTTTTTTCTTCTTTCTTTTCTCCCCTGGCCCCGCCCCCTCGAGCCATGGCCCCGCCCCCTCTGGTGACGTCGTCACCTAGCTGGTTCAGCAGCAGGAACAGAAGGTTCTAGAAGGTTAGGTTAGGTCAGCTGTAGACCTGAGCTTGAGTAGAGTCAGCTGGAGCCAGTATTCCCCCAGCAGAGCTGGAGCCAGGTGACACCAAAACCTTCATGACACCAAAACCTTCATGACACCAAAACCTTCATGACACCAAAACCTTCATGACACCAAAACCTTCATGACACCAAAACCTTCATGACACCAAAACCTTCATGACACCAAAACCTTCATGTCACCAAAACCTTCATGACACCAAAACCTTCATGACACCAAAACCTTCATGTCACCAAAACCTTCATGACACCAAAACCTTCATGACACCAAAACCTTCATGTCACCAAAACCTTCATGTCACCAAAACCTTCATGTCACCAAAACCTTCATGACACCAAAACCTTCATGTCACCAAAACCTTCATGACACCAAAACCTTCATGTCACCAAAACCTTCATGACACCAAAACCTTCATGTCACCAAATATTTCATGACACCAAAACCTTCATGTCACCAAAACCTTCATGTCACCAAATATTTCATGACACCAAAACCTTCATGACACCAAAACCTTCATGTCACCAAATATTTCATGACACCAAAACCTTCATGTCACCAAATATTTCATGACACCAAAACCTTCATGACACCAAAACCTTCATGTCACCAAAACCTTCATGTCACCAAATATTTCATGACATATTTTTTTCCTCTTTTTCTCTTTTCTTTTTCTGTGATCTCTGCTTCTGCTTCTGGTTCTGGTTGTGTTCATTTTTATTGGACGAGAATGGATTTCAGACGCGTCGGAGCTGGTACATAAGCCGCCTCTCTTCCAGTGCTCGGTTTCCGCCTCGGCACGGCGACAGTCTGCGGCCTGGCTGGGACTGCAGGCTTCCCAGACGGCCGGGGACGGGGGTGATGTGTGAAAATGATGTGAAAAAGGTGTAAATGCTGGACGGAGGTGCGGTCCTGGAGGGTCAGGCTCCGTCCCGGGGCCCGAACTCGTGCTCTGCTCCGCTCCGAGCTGCTCCGACGCGTCTCTGCCGCTGTTTGGGGCGGAAGCTGCAGTACCCGGTTTCTGCCATGGGGCGGCGCGGCCCACAAACGGGCTATGGTACCAGGACCGTGGACTTTCTTTTCGGCCAGCTGGCTTTAACAATGCTCAGCACGTAGATAGTGGGGGGGCTTAATCGTGGGAGGTCAAGGATTAACGGAGAGCGAGGTCCCGAGGCCGGCTCGGGGAGGGCTTTTTTTTCTCCATCCAAACCCGCGAGGGTTCTGGAACTGGGGTTCGGGGGTCGGATCCGGCTTGTGGACGGGGGGGTTGACAGCTGGGTGTCGTGGGGTGTCGGATCAGTCGGATCCCGGCGGGGGAACGGGCATTTTCAGCGGGTTTGATCGGTTACATGCGCCGCCGGACGCGGCGCCGCGGCGGAGCGGATCCGGCTTAGATCAGCTGGGAACCACGCTGGGAAGCAGCAGGTTCCCCGCTACCAAACCAGCTGGCTCCTCTGGGGTCAGTCCCAGGCTGGATCCCCGTGGGCTCACGGGCATTTTCCCCGGAATCCGCCGGTTGGATCCCCGGGAACCGACAGGACTCGCCCCGGAGGACGCGCCGGACGCCGCCGTGGGGTTGCGGGGTCCGATCGCCGCTTTCCCCGGGGCAGATCCGGCTGATATCCCCGTGGTCTTTCCCCGGGAGCCTCTGCTACCAGTCCCGGGTCAAAGCCCCGTCACTCCCCGGCGGGTTGGACCGGGATCCGCCGCTCAGAACGCCGACGATGCGCCGTGGATGCGCGCCCAGATCCCGGCTCAGAGCCGGCTCAGAGCCCGGTGGTTGCTCAGCAGGAGCCTCCTGTGTCCATCCCAGGTTCAACAACTGCGTGATCCCCCGGCGGGCGGGTGGGTGGGTGGGTGGCTGGGTCAGGTGGGTGGCTTCCAGCACCAGGATCCGCCGCCGCCGCCGCCGCTCACAATCCCCGGCACCCGGAACCCAAACCCGGAGGCGCCGCCGTGGGAATCCGGGCTCGGAGCGCCCAGATCCCGGCTCAGAGCCGGCTGCGAGTCTCGCTGCTCGGCCCCGGTTCTCGTGAACTCTAGAGGACTTCCAGGAGCTCCCTGCTTCTCTTCAAACTTGTTTCTCAAAATTTCACCTTTCTCTCAAAATTTCAACTTTTTTTCTCGACATTTTGACTTTAAGTGCATAATGAAAAAAAATCTTCCTCCTCTAAAATATTATTTGTATTTTTCTCCTGCCCTGATATCTTCCGTACATTTGCGTCACAAGTGGAACAAGTGGAAAGACGAGTTCCCAGTTCTAACTATCTATCATTTTATCTGTTGTATTGGTGCCTATTATTAAAGACAAAGCTGGTAAAATAAATAGTAGTGAAAACTATCGGCCTATAGCCTTAGCCAGTATTCTATCCAAAATCCTGGAGAGGATCTTACTGAACAGGCTAGAACTGTTTGTCCTGACATCTGATAACCAGTTTGGTTTCAAACCCAGACATGGGGCCGACATGTGTATTTTTGCTCTAAAGGAGATTTTAGATCTGTATAACAGGCATAATTCTACAATGTTTCTGTGTTTTATTGATGCTTCTAAAGCTTTTGATCGTATAAACCATGAAAAATTGTTTTATAAATTGCACAGCAGAGGTGTTCCCAAGTATCTTTTAAGGATTCTGATTTTCTGGTATGCTCATCAGGCAATGCATGTAAAGTGGGGGTAACTTTATGTCTGCTCCATTTGGAGTATGCAATGGAGTTAGACAGGGTAGCATTTTATCTCCATTTTTATTTAATATTTATATGGACGAGCTATCAAAGCTGCTCAGTGCTTGTGGTACAGGCTGCGTGGTTGGTAACACCATCATCAACCACCTGATGTACGCTGATGATTTAGTTGTTTTTTTCACCATATAGTGCTGGTCTTCAACAGCTACTGAGGGTCTGCTCACAATATGGCCTCGACTTTGACATTCTCTATAATGCAAAGAAAAGCAACATAATGATCGTCAGGACCAAAGAGGACAGCAAACTGTCATTTCCTGACTTCTTTTTGTCTGGCACTGTCCTCAAAGTGTGCAATGAGATCAAATACTTGGGACACTATTTTAATGACGACCTGTCTGATGATAGGGACATTTACAGACAGCGTCGTGCATTGTATGCGCAAGCGAACACACTTGTACGCAAATTTGGTGTGTGCTCTGTACCTGTGAAGGCTGCACTTTTTAGAGCCTACTGTACCCCCATGTATACTGCTCACTTGTGGCGTCGCTATAAAAAGAGCAGTATGCAGAAACTTCATGTAGCCTACAATGATGGGATGAGGCTGTTGCTCAAGGTGCCACGCTGGAGCAGTGCAAGTCAGCTGTTTGTCAGTGTCGGTGTGCCTACCTGCACTGCTGTACTGCGTAACCTTATGCACAGATGTATGTGCAGGTTGTCGGACTCTGGGAACAATATAATCTTCAAACTGACTAACCCTGCACAGAGCTCAGTCAGGTTCTTCTCCAGAATCTGGAATCATTGGCGTAAAAGCCTTTATGTAAATGTCATGTGATATGTGATATGTGATTACTGCGGATTTTATTTTTATTTTTTGTACCCTTTGTCTGTTGTCTGTTGTGCTATGGACCTTGTGTCCTTAATAAAGTTTATTATTATTATTATTATTATTATTATTATTATTATTATTATTATTATTAACTAACATAGAAACATGCAGCATGTGTTTCTTCATTCTAATTCTGATACGAGACTTTTCATTTTTTGCGGCTCCAGAAATATTCGTTTTTTGTTGTTTTGCTCCAACATGGAACTTTTGGGTTTCTGATTCCTGCTCTAAACTGATTTACAACCAAGTCTGGGTCAATAACTCACTCTAATGATGCTGAAGGAAGGAAGGAAGGGAGGGAGGGAGGAAGGAAGGAAGGAAGGAAGGAAGGAAGGAAGGAAGGAAGGAAGGAAGGAAGGAAGGAAGGAAGGAAGGAAGGAAGGAAGGGAGGGAGGGAGGGAGGAAGGAAGGAAGGAAGGAAGGAAGGGAGGAAGGAAGGAAGGAAGGAAGGAAGGAAGGAAGGAAGGAAGGAAGGAAGGAAGGAAGGAAGGAAGGAAGGAAGGAAGGAAGGAAGGAAGGAAGGAAGGAAGGAAGGAAGGAAGGAAGGGAGGGAGGGAGGGAGGGAGGGAGGGAGGGAGGAAGGAAGGAAGGAAGGAAGGAAGGAAGGAAGGAAGGAAGGAAGGAAGGAAGGAAGGAAGGAAGGAAGGAAGGAAGGAAGGAAGGAAGGAAGGAAGGAAGGAAGGAAGGAGGGAGGGAGGGAGGGAGGGAGGGAGGGAGGGAGGGAGGGAGTACGGTTCACTAAGATTCTGGTCCTGGTCCTGGTTCTGGTCCTGGTCCTGGTCCTGGTTCTGGTTCTGGTCCTGGTTCTGGTTCTGGTTCTGGTCCTGGTCCTGGTCCTGGTTCTGATCTCTGGTTCTGTACATCAACTTTTTTCTTAACATTTCGACTTTTTTCTCGACATTTTGACTTTTTTTCTCGAAATTTCCACTTTTTTCTCCACATTTCAACTTTTTTCTCCACATTTCAACTGTATGGGGCAATGATAATGATTCATTTAGTAGATTTATATTGTTTATGTTGTCATTTGGATCTTAAATTAGCATATTTATTAGTAATCATTTTGGATTGATGCTAATTGAATGTGTTTAGGTTAACCAAGTGGAATACACTGTTTGGTTTGTGTTTATTTAGTGACGCTGTACCTTTAAGAGCTGCTGCTGCTGCTGAGCTCTCCCGTCAGTTAAGAGTTTTCACTTACAGAGTCAGTACAGAGTTGAGCAGCAGTGGAGCCACACGCTTTCTTACCCGTAGCCTGTCCTAAACGCTTTCTACGGAAGAGTATTAGGGCCACTTAAAAAAAAATAAAAAGAATTCTGAGAAAAAAGTCAGAATTCTGACTTTAATCTCAGAATTCTTAGAAAAAAGTCAGAATTCTGAGAAAAAAGTCAGAATTCTGAGAAAAAAGTCAGAATTCTGACTTTAATCTCAGAATTCTGAGAAAAAAGTCAGAATTCTGGGCCACTTAAAAAAAAATAAACAGAATTCTGAGAAAAAAGTCAGAATTCTGACTTTAATCTCAGAATTCTGAGAAAAAAAAGTCAGAATTCTGAATTTAATCTCAGAATTCTGAGAAAAAAGTCAGAATTCTGACTTTAATCTCAGAATTCTGAGAAAAAAGTCAGAATTCTGACTTTAATGGTTAGCACTGTTGCCTCACAGCAAGAAGGTCCCCGGTTGGACTCCCAGGCCCGGCAGGGGCCTTTCTGTGTGGAGTTTGCATGTTGTCCCCGTGCTTGCGTGGGTTCTCTCCGGGTACTCCGGCTTCCTCCCACAGTCCAAAAACATGCATATTAGGTTAATTGGTGATTGTAAATTGCCCGTAGGTGTGAGCGTGAGTGTGGTTGTGAGCATGGTTTGTGTGTTTCTATGTGGCCCTGTGATGGACTGGTGACCTGTCCAGGGTGTAACCCCCTGCCTCTCACCTGAAATGAGCTGGGATAGGCTCCAGCAGACCCCCGTGACCCCCGCAAGGGATCAGAATTCTGAGATTAAAGTCAGAATTCTGACTTTTTTCTCAGAATTCTGAGATTAAAGTCAGAATTCTGACTTTTTTCTCAGAATTATTATTTTTTTTTTTTTAGTGGCCTAGAATTCTGACTTTTTTCCTCAGAATTCTGAGATTAAAGTCAGAATTCTGACTTTAATCTCAGAATTCTTAGAAAAAAGTCAGAATTCTGAGAAAAAAGTCAGAATTCTGAGAAAAAAGTCAGAATTCTGACTTTAATCTCAGAATTCTGAGAAAAAAGTCAGAATTCTGGGCCACTTAAAAAAAAATAAACAGAATTCTGAGAAAAAAGTCAGAATTCTGACTTTAATCTCAGAATTC
Organism: Cololabis saira; assembly: GCF_033807715.1. Taxonomy (NCBI): domain Eukaryota; kingdom Metazoa; phylum Chordata; class Actinopteri; order Beloniformes; family Belonidae; genus Cololabis; species Cololabis saira. The sequence continues at coordinate 15,050 of NW_026906433.1, read as the reverse complement.
TGAGAAAAAAAGTCAGAATTCTGAGAAAAAAGTCAGAATTCTGGGCCACTTAAAAAAAAATAAAAAGAATTCTGAGAAAAAAGTCAGAATTCTGAGAAAAAAGTCAGAATTCTGAGAAAAAAGTCAGAATTCTGACTTTAATGGTTAGCACTGTTGCCTCACAGCAAGAAGGTCCCCGGTTGGACTCCCAGGCCCGGCAGGGGCCTTTCTGTGTGGAGTTTGCATGTTGTCCCCGTGCTTGCGTGGGTTCTCTCCGGGTACTCCGGCTTCCTCCCACAGTCCAAAAACATGCATATTAGGTTAATTGGTGATTGTAAATTGCCCGTAGGTGTGAGCGTGAGTGTGGTTGTGAGCATGGTTTGTGTGTTTCTATGTGGCCCTGTGATGGACTGGTGACCTGTCCAGGGTGTAACCCCTGCCTCTCACCTGAAATGAGCTGGGATAGGCTCCAGCAGACCCCCGTGACCCCCGCAAGGGATCAGAATTCTGAGATTCAAGTCAGAATTCTGACTTTTTTCTCAGAATTCTGAGATTAAAGTCAGAATTCTGACTTTTTTCTCAGAATTATTTTTTTTTTTTTTTTAGTGGCCTAGAATTCTGACTTTTTTCCTCAGAATTCTGAGATTAAAGTCAGAATTCTGACTTTAATCTCAGAATTCTGAGGAAAAAAGTCAGAATTCTGACTTTTTTCCCCAGAAATTTTTTTTCTCCATTTTATCCTTCTTTTTCTCCTCTTTTTTCCTTTTTTCTTCTTTTTTCCCTTTTTTTCCCTCTTTTTTTTCCTATTTTTTCCTTTTTTTCCTCTTTTTTTCTCTATTTTGTCCTTTTTTTCAATTTTTTCCTTCTTTTTTCCCTCTTTTTTCCTCTTTTTTCCTTTTTTTCTTCTTCTTTTCCTCTATTTTCCCTCTTTTTTCCTCTTTTTTCCTCTATTTTGTCCTCATTTTTTCCTTCTCTTTTCCCTCTTTTTTCCTTTTTTTTCCTCTTTTTTTCCTATTTTTTCCTATTTTTTCCTTTTTTTCCTCTTTTTTTCCTTTTTCCCCTCTTTTTTCCTTTTTTTCCTCTTTTTTTCTCTATTTTGTCCTCTTTTTTTCCATTTTTTCCTTCTCTTTTCCCTCTTTTTTCCTTTTTTCCTCTTTTTCTCTTTTTTTCTTCTTTCTTTTCTCCCCTGGCCCCGCCCCCTCGAGCCATGGCCCCGCCCCCTCTGGTGACGTCGTCACCTAGCTGGTTCAGCAGCAGGAACAGAAGGTTCTAGAAGGTTAGGTTAGGTCAGCTGTAGACCTGAGCTTGAGTAGAGTCAGCTGGAGCCAGTATTCCCCCAGCAGAGCTGGAGCCAGGTGACACCAAAACCTTCATGACACCAAAACCTTCATGACACCAAAACCTTCATGACACCAAAACCTTCATGACACCAAAACCTTCATGACACCAAAACCTTCATGACACCAAAACCTTCATGTCACCAAAACCTTCATGACACCAAAACCTTCATGACACCAAAACCTTCATGTCACCAAAACCTTCATGACACCAAAACCTTCATGACACCAAAACCTTCATGTCACCAAAACCTTCATGTCACCAAAACCTTCATGTCACCAAAACCTTCATGACACCAAAACCTTCATGTCACCAAAACCTTCATGACACCAAAACCTTCATGTCACCAAAACCTTCATGACACCAAAACCTTCATGTCACCAAATATTTCATGACACCAAAACCTTCATGTCACCAAAACCTTCATGTCACCAAATATTTCATGACACCAAAACCTTCATGACACCAAAACCTTCATGTCACCAAATATTTCATGACACCAAAACCTTCATGTCACCAAATATTTCATGACACCAAAACCTTCATGACACCAAAACCTTCATGTCACCAAAACCTTCATGTCACCAAATATTTCATGACATATTTTTTTCCTCTTTTTCTCTTTTCTTTTTCTGTGATCTCTGCTTCTGCTTCTGGTTCTGGTTGTGTTCATTTTTATTGGACGAGAATGGATTTCAGACGCGTCGGAGCTGGTACATAAGCCGCCTCTCTTCCAGTGCTCGGTTTCCGCCTCGGCACGGCGACAGTCTGCGGCCTGGCTGGGACTGCAGGCTTCCCAGACGGCCGGGGACGGGGGTGATGTGTGAAAATGATGTGAAAAAGGTGTAAATGCTGGACGGAGGTGCGGTCCTGGAGGGTCAGGCTCCGTCCCGGGGCCCGAACTCGTGCTCTGCTCCGCTCCGAGCTGCTCCGACGCGTCTCTGCCGCTGTTTGGGGCGGAAGCTGCAGTACCCGGTTTCTGCCATGGGGCGGCGCGGCCCACAAACGGGCTATGGTACCAGGACCGTGGACTTTCTTTTCGGCCAGCTGGCTTTAACAATGCTCAGCACGTAGATAGTGGGGGGGCTTAATCGTGGGAGGTCAAGGATTAACGGAGAGCGAGGTCCCGAGGCCGGCTCGGGGAGGGCTTTTTTTTCTCCATCCAAACCCGCGAGGGTTCTGGAACTGGGGTTCGGGGGTCGGATCCGGCTTGTGGACGGGGGGGTTGACAGCTGGGTGTCGTGGGGTGTCGGATCAGTCGGATCCCGGCGGGGGAACGGGCATTTTCAGCGGGTTTGATCGGTTACATGCGCCGCCGGACGCGGCGCCGCGGCGGAGCGGATCCGGCTTAGATCAGCTGGGAACCACGCTGGGAAGCAGCAGGTTCCCCGCTACCAAACCAGCTGGCTCCTCTGGGGTCAGTCCCAGGCTGGATCCCCGTGGGCTCACGGGCATTTTCCCCGGAATCCGCCGGTTGGATCCCCGGGAACCGACAGGACTCGCCCCGGAGGACGCGCCGGACGCCGCCGTGGGGTTGCGGGGTCCGATCGCCGCTTTCCCCGGGGCAGATCCGGCTGATATCCCCGTGGTCTTTCCCCGGGAGCCTCTGCTACCAGTCCCGGGTCAAAGCCCCGTCACTCCCCGGCGGGTTGGACCGGGATCCGCCGCTCAGAACGCCGACGATGCGCCGTGGATGCGCGCCCAGATCCCGGCTCAGAGCCGGCTCAGAGCCCGGTGGTTGCTCAGCAGGAGCCTCCTGTGTCCATCCCAGGTTCAACAACTGCGTGATCCCCCGGCGGGCGGGTGGGTGGGTGGGTGGCTGGGTCAGGTGGGTGGCTTCCAGCACCAGGATCCGCCGCCGCCGCCGCCGCTCACAATCCCCGGCACCCGGAACCCAAACCCGGAGGCGCCGCCGTGGGAATCCGGGCTCGGAGCGCCCAGATCCCGGCTCAGAGCCGGCTGCGAGTCTCGCTGCTCGGCCCCGGTTCTCGTGAACTCTAGAGGACTTCCAGGAGCTCCCTGCTTCTCTTCAAACTTGTTTCTCAAAATTTCACCTTTCTCTCAAAATTTCAACTTTTTTTCTCGACATTTTGACTTTAAGTGCATAATGAAAAAAAATCTTCCTCCTCTAAAATATTATTTGTATTTTTCTCCTGCCCTGATATCTTCCGTACATTTGCGTCACAAGTGGAACAAGTGGAAAGACGAGTTCCCAGTTCTAACTATCTATCATTTTATCTGTTGTATTGGTGCCTATTATTAAAGACAAAGCTGGTAAAATAAATAGTAGTGAAAACTATCGGCCTATAGCCTTAGCCAGTATTCTATCCAAAATCCTGGAGAGGATCTTACTGAACAGGCTAGAACTGTTTGTCCTGACATCTGATAACCAGTTTGGTTTCAAACCCAGACATGGGGCCGACATGTGTATTTTTGCTCTAAAGGAGATTTTAGATCTGTATAACAGGCATAATTCTACAATGTTTCTGTGTTTTATTGATGCTTCTAAAGCTTTTGATCGTATAAACCATGAAAAATTGTTTTATAAATTGCACAGCAGAGGTGTTCCCAAGTATCTTTTAAGGATTCTGATTTTCTGGTATGCTCATCAGGCAATGCATGTAAAGTGGGGTAACTTTATGTCTGCTCCATTTGGAGTATGCAATGGAGTTAGACAGGGTAGCATTTTATCTCCATTTTTATTTAATATTTATATGGACGAGCTATCAAAGCTGCTCAGTGCTTGTGGTACAGGCTGCGTGGTTGGTAACACCATCATCAACCACCTGATGTACGCTGATGATTTAGTTGTTTTTTCACCATATAGTGCTGGTCTTCAACAGCTACTGAGGGTCTGCTCACAATATGGCCTCGACTTTGACATTCTCTATAATGCAAAGAAAAGCAACATAATGATCGTCAGGACCAAAGAGGACAGCAAACTGTCATTTCCTGACTTCTTTTTGTCTGGCACTGTCCTCAAAGTGTGCAATGAGATCAAATACTTGGGACACTATTTTAATGACGACCTGTCTGATGATAGGGACATTTACAGACAGCGTCGTGCATTGTATGCGCAAGCGAACACACTTGTACGCAAATTTGGTGTGTGCTCTGTACCTGTGAAGGCTGCACTTTTTAGAGCCTACTGTACCCCCATGTATACTGCTCACTTGTGGCGTCGCTATAAAAAGAGCAGTATGCAGAAACTTCATGTAGCCTACAATGATGGGATGAGGCTGTTGCTCAAGGTGCCACGCTGGAGCAGTGCAAGTCAGCTGTTTGTCAGTGTCGGTGTGCCTACCTGCACTGCTGTACTGCGTAACCTTATGCACAGATGTATGTGCAGGTTGTCGGACTCTGGGAACAATATAATCTTCAAACTGACTAACCCTGCACAGAGCTCAGTCAGGTTCTTCTCCAGAATCTGGAATCATTGGCGTAAAAGCCTTTATGTAAATGTCATGTGATATGTGATATGTGATTACTGCGGATTTTATTTTTATTTTTTGTACCCTTTGTCTGTTGTCTGTTGTGCTATGGACCTTGTGTCCTTAATAAAGTTTATTATTATTATTATTATTATTATTATTATTATTATTATTATTATTATTAACTAACATAGAAACATGCAGCATGTGTTTCTTCATTCTAATTCTGATACGAGACTTTTCATTTTTTGCGGCTCCAGAAATATTCGTTTTTTGTTGTTTTGCTCCAACATGGAACTTTTGGGTTTCTGATTCCTGCTCTAAACTGATTTACAACCAAGTCTGGGTCAATAACTCACTCTAATGATGCTGAAGGAAGGAAGGAAGGGAGGGAGGGAGGAAGGAAGGAAGGAAGGAAGGAAGGAAGGAAGGAAGGAAGGAAGGAAGGAAGGAAGGAAGGAAGGAAGGAAGGAAGGAAGGGAGGGAGGGAGGGAGGAAGGAAGGAAGGAAGGAAGGAAGGGAGGAAGGAAGGAAGGAAGGAAGGAAGGAAGGAAGGAAGGAAGGAAGGAAGGAAGGAAGGAAGGAAGGAAGGAAGGAAGGGAGGGAGGGAGGGAGGGAGGGAGGGAGGGAGGAAGGAAGGAAGGAAGGAAGGAAGGAAGGAAGGAAGGAAGGAAGGAAGGAAGGAAGGAAGGAAGGAAGGAAGGAAGGAAGGAAGGAAGGAAGGAAGGAAGGAAGGAAGGAAGGAAGGAGGGAGGGAGGGAGGGAGGGAGGGAGGGAGGGAGGGAGGGAGTACGGTTCACTAAGATTCTGGTCCTGGTCCTGGTTCTGGTCCTGGTCCTGGTCCTGGTTCTGGTTCTGGTCCTGGTTCTGGTTCTGGTTCTGGTCCTGGTCCTGGTCCTGGTTCTGATCTCTGGTTCTGTACATCAACTTTTTTCTTAACATTTCGACTTTTTTCTCGACATTTTGACTTTTTTTCTCGAATTTCCACTTTTTTCTCCACATTTCAACTTTTTTCTCCACATTTCAACTGTATGGGGCAATGATAATGATTCATTTAGTAGATTTATATTGTTTATGTTGTCATTTGGATCTTAAATTAGCATATTTATTAGTAATCATTTTGGATTGATGCTAATTGAATGTGTTTAGGTTAACCAAGTGGAATACACTGTTTGGTTTGTGTTTATTTAGTGACGCTGTACCTTTAAGAGCTGCTGCTGCTGCTGAGCTCTCCCGTCAGTTAAGAGTTTTCACTTACAGAGTCAGTACAGAGTTGAGCAGCAGTGGAGCCACACGCTTTCTTACCCGTAGCCTGTCCTAAACGCTTTCTACGGAAGAGTATTAGGGCCACTTAAAAAAAAATAAAAAGAATTCTGAGAAAAAAGTCAGAATTCTGACTTTAATCTCAGAATTCTTAGAAAAAAGTCAGAATTCTGAGAAAAAAGTCAGAATTCTGAGAAAAAAGTCAGAATTCTGAGAAAAAAGTCAGAATTCTGACTTTAATCTCAGAATTCTGAGAAAAAAGTCAGAATTCTGGGCCACTTAAAAAAAAATAAACAGAATTCTGAGAAAAAAGTCAGAATTCTGACTTTAATCTCAGAATTCTGAGAAAAAAAGTCAGAATTCTGAATTTAATCTCAGAATTCTGAGAAAAAAGTCAGAATTCTGACTTTAATCTCAGAATTCTGAGAAAAAAGTCAGAATTCTGACTTTAATGGTTAGCACTGTTGCCTCACAGCAAGAAGGTCCCCGGTTGGACTCCCAGGCCCGGCAGGGGCCTTTCTGTGTGGAGTTTGCATGTTGTCCCCGTGCTTGCGTGGGTTCTCTCCGGGTACTCCGGCTTCCTCCCACAGTCCAAAAACATGCATATTAGGTTAATTGGTGATTGTAAATTGCCCGTAGGTGTGAGCGTGAGTGTGGTTGTGAGCATGGTTTGTGTGTTTCTATGTGGCCCTGTGATGGACTGGTGACCTGTCCAGGGTGTAACCCCCTGCCTCTCACCTGAAATGAGCTGGGATAGGCTCCAGCAGACCCCCGTGACCCCCGCAAGGGATCAGAATTCTGAGATTAAAGTCAGAATTCTGACTTTTTTCTCAGAATTCTGAGATTAAAGTCAGAATTCTGACTTTTTTCTCAGAATTATTATTTTTTTTTTTTTAGTGGCCTAGAATTCTGACTTTTTTCCTCAGAATTCTGAGATTAAAGTCAGAATTCTGACTTTAATCTCAGAATTCTTAGAAAAAAGTCAGAATTCTGAGAAAAAAGTCAGAATTCTGAGAAAAAAGTCAGAATTCTGACTTTAATCTCAGAATTCTGAGAAAAAAGTCAGAATTCTGGGCCACTTAAAAAAAAATAAACAGAATTCTGAGAAAAAAGTCAGAATTCTGACTTTAATCTCAGAATTCTGAGAAAAAAAGTCAGAATTCTGAGAAAAAAGTCAGAATTCTGGGCCACTTAAAAAAAAATAAAAAGAATTCTGAGAAAAAAGTCAGAATTCTGAGAAAAAAGTCAGAATTCTGAGAAAAAAGTCAGAATTCTGACTTTAATGGTTAGCACTGTTGCCTCACAGCAAGAAGGTCCCCGGTTGGACTCCCAGGCCCGGCAGGGGCCTTTCTGTGTGGAGTTTGCATGTTGTCCCCGTGCTTGCGTGGGTTCTCTCCGGGTACTCCGGCTTCCTCCCACAGTCCAAAAACATGCACGCTAGGTTAATTGGTGATTGTAAATTGCCCGTAGGTGTGAGCGTGAGTGTGGTTGTGAGCATGGTTTGTGTGTTTCTATGTGGCCCTGTGATGGACTGGTGACCTGTCCAGGGTGTAACCCCTGCCTCTCACCTGAAATGAGCTGGGATAGGCTCCAGCAGACCCCCGTGACCCCCGCAAGGGATCAGAATTCTGAGATTCAAGTCAGAATTCTGACTTTTTTCTCAGAATTCTGAGATTAAAGTCAGAATTCTGACTTTTTTCTCAGAATTATTTTTTTTTTTTTTTTAGTGGCCTAGAATTCTGACTTTTTTCCTCAGAATTCTGAGATTAAAGTCAGAATTCTGACTTTAATCTCAGAATTCTGAGGAAAAAAGTCAGAATTCTGACTTTTTTCCCCAGAAATTTTTTTTCTCCATTTTATCCTTCTTTTTCTCCTCTTTTTTCCTTTTTTCTTCTTTTTTCCCTTTTTTTCCCTCTTTTTTTTCCTATTTTTTCCTTTTTTTCCTCTTTTTTTCTCTATTTTGTCCTTTTTTTCAATTTTTTCCTTCTTTTTTCCCTCTTTTTTCCTCTTTTTTCCTTTTTTTCTTCTTCTTTTCCTCTATTTTCCCTCTTTTTTCCTCTTTTTTCCTCTATTTTGTCCTCATTTTTTCCTTCTCTTTTCCCTCTTTTTTCCTTTTTTTTCCTCTTTTTTTCCTATTTTTTCCTATTTTTTCCTTTTTTTCCTCTTTTTTTCCTTTTTCCCCTCTTTTTTCCTTTTTTTCCTCTTTTTTTCTCTATTTTGTCCTCTTTTTTTCCATTTTTTCCTTCTCTTTTCCCTCTTTTTTCCTTTTTTCCTCTTTTTCTCTTTTTTTCTTCTTTCTTTTCTCCCCTGGCCCCGCCCCCTCGAGCCATGGCCCCGCCCCCTCTGGTGACGTCGTCACCTAGCTGGTTCAGCAGCAGGAACAGAAGGTTCTAGAAGGTTAGGTTAGGTCAGCTGTAGACCTGAGCTTGAGTAGAGTCAGCTGGAGCCAGTATTCCCCCAGCAGAGCTGGAGCCAGGTGACACCAAAACCTTCATGACACCAAAACCTTCATGACACCAAAACCTTCATGACACCAAAACCTTCATGACACCAAAACCTTCATGACACCAAAACCTTCATGACACCAAAACCTTCATGACACCAAAACCTTCATGTCACCAAAACCTTCATGACACCAAAACCTTCATGACACCAAAACCTTCATGTCACCAAAACCTTCATGACACCAAAACCTTCATGACACCAAAACCTTCATGTCACCAAAACCTTCATGTCACCAAAACCTTCATGTCACCAAAACCTTCATGACACCAAAACCTTCATGTCACCAAAACCTTCATGACACCAAAACCTTCATGTCACCAAAACCTTCATGACACCAAAACCTTCATGTCACCAAATATTTCATGACACCAAAACCTTCATGTCACCAAAACCTTCATGTCACCAAATATTTCATGACACCAAAACCTTCATGACACCAAAACCTTCATGTCACCAAATATTTCATGACACCAAAACCTTCATGTCACCAAATATTTCATGACACCAAAACCTTCATGACACCAAAACCTTCATGTCACCAAAACCTTCATGTCACCAAATATTTCATGACATATTTTTTTCCTCTTTTTCTCTTTTCTTTTTCTGTGATCTCTGCTTCTGCTTCTGGTTCTGGTTGTGTTCATTTTTATTGGACGAGAATGGATTTCAGACGCGTCGGAGCTGGTACATAAGCCGCCTCTCTTCCAGTGCTCGGTTTCCGCCTCGGCACGGCGACAGTCTGCGGCCTGGCTGGGACTGCAGGCTTCCCAGACGGCCGGGGACGGGGGTGATGTGTGAAAATGATGTGAAAAAGGTGTAAATGCTGGACGGAGGTGCGGTCCTGGAGGGTCAGGCTCCGTCCCGGGGCCCGAACTCGTGCTCTGCTCCGCTCCGAGCTGCTCCGACGCGTCTCTGCCGCTGTTTGGGGCGGAAGCTGCAGTACCCGGTTTCTGCCATGGGGCGGCGCGGCCCACAAACGGGCTATGGTACCAGGACCGTGGACTTTCTTTTCGGCCAGCTGGCTTTAACAATGCTCAGCACGTAGATAGTGGGGGGGCTTAATCGTGGGAGGTCAAGGATTAACGGAGAGCGAGGTCCCGAGGCCGGCTCGGGGAGGGCTTTTTTTTCTCCATCCAAACCCGCGAGGGTTCTGGAACTGGGGTTCGGGGGTCGGATCCGGCTTGTGGACGGGGGGGTTGACAGCTGGGTGTCGTGGGGTGTCGGATCAGTCGGATCCCGGCGGGGGAACGGGCATTTTCAGCGGGTTTGATCGGTTACATGCGCCGCCGGACGCGGCGCCGCGGCGGAGCGGATCCGGCTTAGATCAGCTGGGAACCACGCTGGGAAGCAGCAGGTTCCCCGCTACCAAACCAGCTGGCTCCTCTGGGGTCAGTCCCAGGCTGGATCCCCGTGGGCTCACGGGCATTTTCCCCGGAATCCGCCGGTTGGATCCCCGGGAACCGACAGGACTCGCCCCGGAGGACGCGCCGGACGCCGCCGTGGGGTTGCGGGGTCCGATCGCCGCTTTCCCCGGGGCAGATCCGGCTGATATCCCCGTGGTCTTTCCCCGGGAGCCTCTGCTACCAGTCCCGGGTCAAAGCCCCGTCACTCCCCGGCGGGTTGGACCGGGATCCGCCGCTCAGAACGCCGACGATGCGCCGTGGATGCGCGCCCAGATCCCGGCTCAGAGCCGGCTCAGAGCCCGGTGGTTGCTCAGCAGGAGCCTCCTGTGTCCATCCCAGGTTCAACAACTGCGTGATCCCCCGGCGGGCGGGTGGGTGGGTGGGTGGCTGGGTCAGGTGGGTGGCTTCCAGCACCAGGATCCGCCGCCGCCGCCGCCGCTCACAATCCCCGGCACCCGGAACCCAAACCCGGAGGCGCCGCCGTGGGAATCCGGGCTCGGAGCGCCCAGATCCCGGCTCAGAGCCGGCTGCGAGTCTCGCTGCTCGGCCCCGGTTCTCGTGAACTCTAGAGGACTTCCAGGAGCTCCCTGCTTCTCTTCAAACTTGTTTCTCAAAATTTCACCTTTCTCTCAAAATTTCAACTTTTTTTCTCGACATTTTGACTTTAAGTGCATAATGAAAAAAAATCTTCCTCCTCTAAAATATTATTTGTATTTTTCTCCTGCCCTGATATCTTCCGTACATTTGCGTCACAAGTGGAACAAGTGGAAAGACGAGTTCCCAGTTCTAACTATCTATCATTTTATCTGTTGTATTGGTGCCTATTATTAAAGACAAAGCTGGTAAAATAAATAGTAGTGAAAACTATCGGCCTATAGCCTTAGCCAGTATTCTATCCAAAATCCTGGAGAGGATCTTACTGAACAGGCTAGAACTGTTTGTCCTGACATCTGATAACCAGTTTGGTTTCAAACCCAGACATGGGGCCGACATGTGTATTTTTGCTCTAAAGGAGATTTTAGATCTGTATAACAGGCATAATTCTACAATGTTTCTGTGTTTTATTGATGCTTCTAAAGCTTTTGATCGTATAAACCATGAAAAATTGTTTTATAAATTGCACAGCAGAGGTGTTCCCAAGTATCTTTTAAGGATTCTGATTTTCTGGTATGCTCATCAGGCAATGCATGTAAAGTGGGGTAACTTTATGTCTGCTCCATTTGGAGTATGCAATGGAGTTAGACAGGGTAGCATTTTATCTCCATTTTTATTTAATATTTATATGGACGAGCTATCAAAGCTGCTCAGTGCTTGTGGTACAGGCTGCGTGGTTGGTAACACCATCATCAACCACCTGATGTACGCTGATGATTTAGTTGTTTTTTCACCATATAGTGCTGGTCTTCAACAGCTACTGAGGGTCTGCTCACAATATGGCCTCGACTTTGACATTCTCTATAATGCAAAGAAAAGCAACATAATGATCGTCAGGACCAAAGAGGACAGCAAACTGTCATTTCCTGACTTCTTTTTGTCTGGCACTGTCCTCAAAGTGTGCAATGAGATCAAATACTTGGGACACTATTTTAATGACGACCTGTCTGATGATAGGGACATTTACAGACAGCGTCGTGCATTGTATGCGCAAGCGAACACACTTGTACGCAAATTTGGTGTGTGCTCTGTACCTGTGAAGGCTGCACTTTTTAGAGCCTACTGTACCCCCATGTATACTGCTCACTTGTGGCGTCGCTATAAAAAGAGCAGTATGCAGAAACTGTGTGTCGCCTATAATGATGGGATGAGGCTGTTGCTCAAGGTGCCACGCTGGAGCAGTGCAAGTCAGCTGTTTGTCAGTGTCGGTGTGCCTACCTGCACTGCTGTACTGCGTAACCTTATGCACAGATGTATGTGCAGGTTGTCGGACTCTGGGAACAATATAATCTTCAAACTGACTAACCCTGCACAGAGCTCAGTCAGGTTCTTCTCCAGAATCTGGAATCATTGGCGTAAAAGCCTTTATGTAAATGTCATGTGATATGTGATATGTGATTACTGCGGATTTTATTTTTATTTTTTGTACCCTTTGTCTGTTGTCTGTTGTGCTATGGACCTTGTGTCCTTAATAAAGTTTATTATTATTATTATTATTATTATTATTATTATTATTATTATTATTAACTAACATAGAAACATGCAGCATGTGTTTCTTCATTCTAATTCTGATACGAGACTTTTCATTTTTTGCGGCTCCAGAAATATTCGTTTTTTGTTGTTCTTGCTCCAACATGGAACTTTTGGGTTTCGATTCCTGCTCTAAACTGATTTACAACCAAGTCTGGGTCAATAACTCACTCTAATGATGCTGAAGGAAGGAAGGGAGGGAGGAAGGAAGGAAGGAAGGAAGGAAGGAAGGAAGGAAGGAAGGAAGGAAGGAAGGAAGGAAGGAAGGAAGGAAGGAAGGAAGGAAGGAAGGAAGGAAGGAAGGAAGGAAGGAAGGAAGGAAGGAAGGAAGGAAGGAAGGAAGGAAGGAAGGAAGGAAGGAAGGAAGGGAGGGAGGGAGGGGAGGGAGGGAGGGAGGGAGGGAGGGAGGAAGGAAGGAAGGAAGGAAGGAAGGAAGGAAGGAAGGAAGGAAGGAAGGAAGGAAGGAAGGAAGGAAGGAAGGAAGGAAGGAAGGAAGGAAGGAAGGAAGGAAGGAAGGAAGGAAGGAAGGAGGGAGGGAGGGAGGGAGGGAGGGAGGGAGGGAGGGAGGGAGGGAGTACGGTTCACTAAGATTCTGGTCCTGGTCCTGGTTCTGGTCCTGGTCCTGGTCCTGGTTCTGGTTCTGGTCCTGGTTCTGGTTCTGGTTCTGGTCCTGGTCCTGGTCCTGGTTCTGATCTCTGGTTCTGTACATCAACTTTTTTCTTAACATTTCGACTTTTTTCTCGACATTTTGACTTTTTTTCTCGAAATTTCCACTTTTTTCTCCACATTTCAACTTTTTTCTCCACATTTCAACTGTATGGGGCAATGATAATGATTCATTTAGTAGATTTATATTGTTTATGTTGTCATTTGGATCTTAAATTAGCATATTTATTAGTAATCATTTTGGATTGATGCTAATTGAATGTGTTTAGGTTAACCAAGTGGAATACACTGTTTGGTTTGTGTTTATTTAGTGACGCTGTACCTTTAAGAGCTGCTGCTGCTGCTGAGCTCTCCCGTCAGTTAAGAGTTTTCACTTACAGAGTCAGTACAGAGTTGAGCAGCAGTGGAGCCACACGCTTTCTTACCCGTAGCCTGTCCTAAACGCTTTCTACGGAAGAGTATTAGGGCCACTTAAAAAAAAATAAAAAGAATTCTGAGAAAAAAGTCAGAATTCTGACTTTAATCTCAGAATTCTTAGAAAAAAGTCAGAATTCTGAGAAAAAAGTCAGAATTCTGAGAAAAAAGTCAGAATTCTGAGAAAAAAGTCAGAATTCTGACTTTAATCTCAGAATTCTGAGAAAAAAGTCAGAATTCTGGGCCACTTAAAAAAAAATAAACAGAATTCTGAGAAAAAAGTCAGAATTCTGACTTTAATCTCAGAATTCTGAGAAAAAAAGTCAGAATTCTGAATTTAATCTCAGAATTCTGAGAAAAAGTCAGAATTCTGACTTTAATCTCAGAATTCTGAGAAAAAAGTCAGAATTCTGACTTTAATGGTTAGCACTGTTGCCTCACAGCAAGAAGGTCCCCGGTTGGACTCCCAGGCCCGGCAGGGCCTTTCTGTGTGGAGTTTGCATGTTGTCCCCGGTGCTTGCGTGGGTTCTCTCCGGGTACTCCGGCTTCCTCCCACAGTCCAAAAACATGCATATTAGGTTAATTGGTGATTGTAAATTGCCCGTAGGTGTGAGCGTGAGTGTGGTTGTGAGCATGGTTTGTGTGTTTCTATGTGGCCCTGTGATGGGACTGGTGACCTGTCCAGGGGTGTAACCCCTGCCTCTCACCTGAAATGAGCTGGATAGGCTCCAGCAGACCCCCGTGACCCCCGCAAGGGATCAGAATTCTGAGATTCAAGTCAGAATTCTGACTTTTTTCTCAGAATTCTGAGATTAAAGTCAGAATTCTGACTTTTTTCTCAGAATTATTTTTTTTTTTTTTTTAGTGGCCTAGAATTCTGACTTTTTTTCCTCAGAATTCTGAGATTAAAAGTCAGAATTCGACTTTAATCTCAGAATTCTGAGGAAAAAAGTCAGAATTCTGACTTTTTTCCCCAGAAATTTTTTTTCTCCATTTTATCCTTCTTTTTCTCCTCTTTTTTCCTTTTTTCTTCTTTTTCCCTTTTTTTCCCTCTTTTTTTTTCCTATTTTTTCCTTTTTTTCCTCTTTTTTTCTCTATTTTGTCCTTTTTTTCAATTTTTTCCTTCTTTTTTCCCTCTTTTTTCCTCTTTTTTCCTTTTTTTCTTCTTCTTTTCCTCTATTTTCCCTCTTTTTTCCTCTTTTTTCCTCTATTTTGTCCTCATTTTTCCTTCTCTTTTCCCTCTTTTTTTCCTTTTTTTTTCCTCTTTTTTTCCTATTTTTCCTATTTTTTCCTTTTTTTCCTCTTTTTTTCCTTTTTCCCCTCTTTTTTCCTTTTTTTCCTCTTTTTTTCTCTATTTTGTCCTCTTTTTTCCATTTTTTCCTTCTCTTTTCCCTCTTTTTTTCCTTTTTTCCTCTTTTTCTCTTTTTTTCTTCTTTCTTTTTCTCCCCTGGCCCCGCCCCCTCGAGCCATGGCCCCGCCCCCTCTGGTGACGGTCGTCACCTAGCTGGTTCAGCAGCAGGAACAGAAGGTTCTAGAAGGTTAGGTTAGGTCAGCTGTAGACCTGAGCTTGAGTAGAGTCAGCTGGAGCCAGTATTCCCCCAGCAGAGCTGGGGGGGGGAGGGCCAGGTGACACCAAACCTTCATGACACCAAAACCTTCATGACACCAAAACCTTCATGACACCAAAACCTTCATGACACCAAAACCTTCATGACACCAAAACCTTCATGACAACCAAAACCTTCATGACACCAAAACCTTCATGTCACCAAAACCTTCATGACACCAAAACCTTCATGACACCAAAACCTTCATGTCACCAAAACCTTCATGACACCAAAACCTTCATGACACAAAAACCTTCATG
>NW_026906432.1:0-24229 GCF_033807715.1 Cololabis saira | reverse complement strand
TGGTCGTCTTCTGCTCCTGCTGTTCTTACTTTCTATGAGTTTGCGGTCAATATCTTGCCACAGGGTAGTGACCTCTTGACTCGTATCACTTTTAATTTCATCCTTGAATTTTGTCAATCCAATGCGGAGCTCCTTTTTTGAAGTCTTGTATGTCGTTACTGATGCTAGCTAGCCCCACTCTTAGTGTTTGATTCTGATCCATAGTCTCTGCTACTTGCATGCTCACCTTCTCAACGGTCAGAGACCTTGTCCATTGTAGGCTGTTCAGTTTTCTTTCAGTTTTTAGTGTTTCTGACTTCAATATCCACTCATTTCCAAGTTTATATTCTTATGTCGAGTTTCTCGATTTGAGTAGATTTATTTTTATAGACTTGGGTGGCCCAAAAACTAAACCTATCCATTACCCATCTTAGAGGAAGTTGCAAGTGCTGTTTTAAAGTAAATGAGCATTGCACATCAACCAGCTCCATCTGCAAGATGCTCTCATCAATACAAGAAATGGTCTCTTTTGACAGTCTGACAGTAAATTGAATATATTTTGATTGTGGACTACTTTGTGTAAAAATATTTTTGGATGTCGTTTTGGGGAGCAGTGATCAACATTATTCACAATTTATCACACATTCTATAGAATAAATATCATGAGCAAAGTTGATTTAAAATTTTATAATTCATACGGTCGGACAGTGTCTTATCTTAAGTTGGGTAACTGATTCTGAACCTAACCCATGTTCCTGTACATAATAAAATCGAATTAATAAACATTTGAATGGAACATGAAGCAGAGTCCAGGAATACCCCCCCATCCCCCCCTCCTGAAAAAAACTAAATTAAGGTATCCAAAATTCTCCAAATTCTCCCCAAGAATCCTGGAGTTTTGCAATATATGAAACACAGGAGTTGCTCTTACGGTCCTGAGTGGTGCTTTGGGGGAGTCCGGAAGGCAACAGCTTGCTGCGGCTGGTCCAGGTCTCTACCCAGCTGGGGACTGATGGTAAGGCAGCAGCTCGCTGTGGCTGGTCCTGTCGGTGCCTGGTGAAGCACTGGGGCACGGGGGGCCATAAAGACCTGGGATGGCTGGGAAGGCAGCAGCTCGGTGCGGCTGGTCCTATGCTCTCCCGGGGGGGCCCCTTAAGTCTGGGGTTAAGTCTGGGGTTAAGTCTGGGGTTAAGTCTGGGGTTAAGTCTGGGGTTAAGTCTGGGGTTAAGTCTGGGGTTAAGTCTGGGGTTAAGTCTGGGGTTAAGTCTGGGGTTAAGTCTGGGGTTAAGTCTGGGGTTAAGTCTGGGGTTAAGTCTGGGGTTAAGTCTGGGGTTAAGTCTGGGGTTAAGTCTGGGGTTAAGTCTGGGGTTAAGTCTGGGGTTAAGTCTGGGGTTAAGTCTGGGGTTAAGTCTGGGGTTAAGTCTGGGGTTAAGTCTGGGGTTAAGTCTGGGGTTAAGTCTGGGGTTAAGTCTGGGGTTAAGTCTGGGGTTAAGTCTGGGGTTAAGTCTGGGGTTAAGTCTGGGGTTAAGTCTGGGGTTAAGTCTGGGGTTAAGTCTGGGGTTAAGTCTGGGGTTAAGTCTGGGGTTAAGTCTGGGGTTAAGTCTGGGGTTAAGTCTGGGGTTAAGTCTGGGGTTAAGTCTGGGGTTAAGTCTGGGGTTAAGTCTGGGGTTAAGTCTGGGGTTAAGTCTGGGGTTAAGTCTGGGGTTAAGTCTGGGGTTAAGTCTGGGGTTAAGTCTGGGGTTAAGTCTGGGGTTAAGTCTGGGGTTAAGTCTGGGGTTAAGTCTGGGGTTAAGTCTGGGGTTAAGTCTGGGGTTAAGTCTGGGGTTAAGTCTGGGGTTAAGTCTGGGGTTAAGTCTGGGGTTAAGTCTGGGGTTAAGTCTGGGGTTAAGTCTGGGGTTAAGTCTGGGGTTAAGTCTGGGGTTAAGTCTGGGGTTAAGTCTGGGGTTAAGTCTGGGGTTAAGTCTGGGGTTAAGTCTGGGGTTAAGTCTGGGGTTAAGTCTGGGGTTAAGTCTGGGGTTAAGTCTGGGGTTAAGTCTGGGGTTAAGTCTGGGGTTAAGTCTGGGGTTAAGTCTGGGGTTAAGTCTGGGGTTAAGTCTGGGGTTAAGTCTGGGGTTAAGTCTGGGGTTAAGTCTGGGGTTAAGTCTGGGGTTAAGTCTGGGGTTAAGTCTGGGGTTAAGTCTGGGGTTAAGTCTGGGGTTAAGTCTGGGGTTAAGTCTGGGGTTAAGTCTGGGGTTAAGTCTGGGGTTAAGTCTGGGGTTAAGTCTGGGGTTAAGTCTGGGGTTAAGTCTGGGGTTAAGTCTGGGGTTAAGTCTGGGGTTAAGTCTGGGGTTAAGTCTGGGGTTAAGTCTGGGGTTAAGTCTGGGGTTAAGTCTGGGGTTAAGTCTGGGGTTAAGTCTGGGGTTAAGTCTGGGGTTAAGTCTGGGGTTAAGTCTGGGGTTAAGTCTGGGGTTAAGTCTGGGGTTAAGTCTGGGGTTAAGTCTGGGGTTAAGTCTGGGGTTAAGTCTGGGGTTAAGTCTGGGGTTAAGTCTGGGGTTAAGTCTGGGGTTAAGTCTGGGGTTAAGTCTGGGGTTAAGTCTGGGGTTAAGTCTGGGGTTAAGTCTGGGGTTAAGTCTGGGGTTAAGTCTGGGGTTAAGTCTGGGGTTAAGTCTGGGGTTAAGTCTGGGGTTAAGTCTGGGGTTAAGTCTGGGGTTAAGTCTGGGGTTAAGTCTGGGGTTAAGTCTGGGGTTAAGTCTGGGGTTAAGTCTGGGGTTAAGTCTGGGGTTAAGTCTGGGGTTAAGTCTGGGGTTAAGTCTGGGGTTAAGTCTGGGGTTAAGTCTGGGGTTAAGTCTGGGGTTAAGTCTGGGGTTAAGTCTGGGGTTAAGTCTGGGGTTAAGTCTGGGGTTAAGTCTGGGGTTAAGTCTGGGGTTAAGTCTGGGGTTAAGTCTGGGGTTAAGTCTGGGGTTAAGTCTGGGGTTAAGTCTGGGGTTAAGTCTGGGGTTAAGTCTGGGGTTAAGTCTGGGGTTAAGTCTGGGGTTAAGTCTGGGGTTAAGTCTGGGGTTAAGTCTGGGGTTAAGTCTGGGGTTAAGTCTGGGGTTAAGTCTGGGGTTAAGTCTGGGGTTAAGTCTGGGGTTAAGTCTGGGGTTAAGTCTGGGGTTAAGTCTGGGGTTAAGTCTGGGGTTAAGTCTGGGGTTAAGTCTGGGGTTAAGTCTGGGGTTAAGTCTGGGGTTAAGTCTGGGGTTAAGTCTGGGGTTAAGTCTGGGGTTAAGTCTGGGGTTAAGTCTGGGGTTAAGTCTGGGGTTAAGTCTGGGGTTAAGTCTGGGGTTAAGTCTGGGGTTAAGTCTGGGGTTAAGTCTGGGGTTAAGTCTGGGGTTAAGTCTGGGGTTAAGTCTGGGGTTAAGTCTGGGGTTAAGTCTGGGGTTAAGTCTGGGGTTAAGTCTGGGGTTAAGTCTGGGGTTAAGTCTGGGGTTAAGTCTGGGGTTAAGTCTGGGGTTAAGTCTGGGGTTAAGTCTGGGGTTAAGTCTGGGGTTAAGTCTGGGGTTAAGTCTGGGGTTAAGTCTGGGGTTAAGTCTGGGGTTAAGTCTGGGGTTAAGTCTGGGGTTAAGTCTGGGGTTAAGTCTGGGGTTAAGTCTGGGGTTAAGTCTGGGGTTAAGTCTGGGGTTAAGTCTGGGGTTAAGTCTGGGGTTAAGTCTGGGGTTAAGTCTGGGGTTAAGTCTGGGGTTAAGTCTGGGGTTAAGTCTGGGGTTAAGTCTGGGGTTAAGTCTGGGGTTAAGTCTGGGGTTAAGTCTGGGGTTAAGTCTGGGGTTAAGTCTGGGGTTAAGTCTGGGGTTAAGTCTGGGGTTAAGTCTGGGGTTAAGTCTGGGGTTAAGTCTGGGGTTAAGTCTGGGGTTAAGTCTGGGGTTAAGTCTGGGGTTAAGTCTGGGGTTAAGTCTGGGGTTAAGTCTGGGGTTAAGTCTGGGGTTAAGTCTGGGGTTAAGTCTGGGGTTAAGTCTGGGGTTAAGTCTGGGGTTAAGTCTGGGGTTAAGTCTGGGGTTAAGTCTGGGGTTAAGTCTGGGGTTAAGTCTGGGGTTAAGTCTGGGGTTAAGTCTGGGGTTAAGTCTGGGGTTAAGTCTGGGGTTAAGTCTGGGGTTAAGTCTGGGGTTAAGTCTGGGGTTAAGTCTGGGGTTAAGTCTGGGGTTAAGTCTGGGGTTAAGTCTGGGGTTAAGTCTGGGGTTAAGTCTGGGGTTAAGTCTGGGGTTAAGTCTGGGGTTAAGTCTGGGGTTAAGTCTGGGGTTAAGTCTGGGGTTAAGTCTGGGGTTAAGTCTGGGGTTAAGTCTGGGGTTAAGTCTGGGGTTAAGTCTGGGGTTAAGTCTGGGGTTAAGTCTGGGGTTAAGTCTGGGGTTAAGTCTGGGGTTAAGTCTGGGGTTAAGTCTGGGGTTAAGTCTGGGGTTAAGTCTGGGGTTAAGTCTGGGGTTAAGTCTGGGGTTAAGTCTGGGGTTAAGTCTGGGGTTAAGTCTGGGGTTAAGTCTGGGGTTAAGTCTGGGGTTAAGTCTGGGGTTAAGTCTGGGGTTAAGTCTGGGGTTAAGTCTGGGGTTAAGTCTGGGGTTAAGTCTGGGGTTAAGTCTGGGGTTAAGTCTGGGGTTAAGTCTGGGGTTAAGTCTGGGGTTAAGTCTGGGGTTAAGTCTGGGGTTAAGTCTGGGGTTAAGTCTGGGGTTAAGTCTGGGGTTAAGTCTGGGGTTAAGTCTGGGGTTAAGTCTGGGGTTAAGTCTGGGGTTAAGTCTGGGGTTAAGTCTGGGGTTAAGTCTGGGGTTAAGTCTGGGGTTAAGTCTGGGGTTAAGTCTGGGGTTAAGTCTGGGGTTAAGTCTGGGGTTAAGTCTGGGGTTAAGTCTGGGGTTAAGTCTGGGGTTAAGTCTGGGGTTAAGTCTGGGGTTAAGTCTGGGGTTAAGTCTGGGGTTAAGTCTGGGGTTAAGTCTGGGGTTAAGTCTGGGGTTAAGTCTGGGGTTAAGTCTGGGGTTAAGTCTGGGGTTAAGTCTGGGGTTAAGTCTGGGGTTAAGTCTGGGGTTAAGTCTGGGGTTAAGTCTGGGGTTAAGTCTGGGGTTAAGTCTGGGGTTAAGTCTGGGGTTAAGTCTGGGGTTAAGTCTGGGGTTAAGTCTGGGGTTAAGTCTGGGGTTAAGTCTGGGGTTAAGTCTGGGGTTAAGTCTGGGGTTAAGTCTGGGGTTAAGTCTGGGGTTAAGTCTGGGGTTAAGTCTGGGGTTAAGTCTGGGGTTAAGTCTGGGGTTAAGTCTGGGGTTAAGTCTGGGGTTAAGTCTGGGGTTAAGTCTGGGGTTAAGTCTGGGGTTAAGTCTGGGGTTAAGTCTGGGGTTAAGTCTGGGGTTAAGTCTGGGGTTAAGTCTGGGGTTAAGTCTGGGGTTAAGTCTGGGGTTAAGTCTGGGGTTAAGTCTGGGGTTAAGTCTGGGGTTAAGTCTGGGGTTAAGTCTGGGGTTAAGTCTGGGGTTAAGTCTGGGGTTAAGTCTGGGGTTAAGTCTGGGGTTAAGTCTGGGGTTAAGTCTGGGGTTAAGTCTGGGGTTAAGTCTGGGGTTAAGTCTGGGGTTAAGTCTGGGGTTAAGTCTGGGGTTAAGTCTGGGGTTAAGTCTGGGGTTAAGTCTGGGGTTAAGTCTGGGGTTAAGTCTGGGGTTAAGTCTGGGGTTAAGTCTGGGGTTAAGTCTGGGGTTAAGTCTGGGGTTAAGTCTGGGGTTAAGTCTGGGGTTAAGTCTGGGGTTAAGTCTGGGGTTAAGTCTGGGGTTAAGTCTGGGGTTAAGTCTGGGGTTAAGTCTGGGGTTAAGTCTGGGGTTAAGTCTGGGGTTAAGTCTGGGGTTAAGTCTGGGGTTAAGTCTGGGGTTAAGTCTGGGGTTAAGTCTGGGGTTAAGTCTGGGGTTAAGTCTGGGGTTAAGTCTGGGGTTAAGTCTGGGGTTAAGTCTGGGGTTAAGTCTGGGGTTAAGTCTGGGGTTAAGTCTGGGGTTAAGTCTGGGGTTAAGTCTGGGGTTAAGTCTGGGGTTAAGTCTGGGGTTAAGTCTGGGGTTAAGTCTGGGGTTAAGTCTGGGGTTAAGTCTGGGGTTAAGTCTGGGGTTAAGTCTGGGGTTAAGTCTGGGGTTAAGTCTGGGGTTAAGTCTGGGGTTAAGTCTGGGGTTAAGTCTGGGGTTAAGTCTGGGGTTAAGTCTGGGGTTAAGTCTGGGGTTAAGTCTGGGGTTAAGTCTGGGGTTAAGTCTGGGGTTAAGTCTGGGGTTAAGTCTGGGGTTAAGTCTGGGGTTAAGTCTGGGGTTAAGTCTGGGGTTAAGTCTGGGGTTAAGTCTGGGGTTAAGTCTGGGGTTAAGTCTGGGGTTAAGTCTGGGGTTAAGTCTGGGGTTAAGTCTGGGGTTAAGTCTGGGGTTAAGTCTGGGGTTAAGTCTGGGGTTAAGTCTGGGGTTAAGTCTGGGGTTAAGTCTGGGGTTAAGTCTGGGGTTAAGTCTGGGGTTAAGTCTGGGGTTAAGTCTGGGGTTAAGTCTGGGGTTAAGTCTGGGGTTAAGTCTGGGGTTAAGTCTGGGGTTAAGTCTGGGGTTAAGTCTGGGGTTAAGTCTGGGGTTAAGTCTGGGGTTAAGTCTGGGGTTAAGTCTGGGGTTAAGTCTGGGGTTAAGTCTGGGGTTAAGTCTGGGGTTAAGTCTGGGGTTAAGTCTGGGGTTAAGTCTGGGGTTAAGTCTGGGGTTAAGTCTGGGGTTAAGTCTGGGGTTAAGTCTGGGGTTAAGTCTGGGGTTAAGTCTGGGGTTAAGTCTGGGGTTAAGTCTGGGGTTAAGTCTGGGGTTAAGTCTGGGGTTAAGTCTGGGGTTAAGTCTGGGGTTAAGTCTGGGGTTAAGTCTGGGGTTAAGTCTGGGGTTAAGTCTGGGGTTAAGTCTGGGGTTAAGTCTGGGGTTAAGTCTGGGGTTAAGTCTGGGGTTAAGTCTGGGGTTAAGTCTGGGGTTAAGTCTGGGGTTAAGTCTGGGGTTAAGTCTGGGGTTAAGTCTGGGGTTAAGTCTGGGGTTAAGTCTGGGGTTAAGTCTGGGGTTAAGTCTGGGGTTAAGTCTGGGGTTAAGTCTGGGGTTAAGTCTGGGGTTAAGTCTGGGGTTAAGTCTGGGGTTAAGTCTGGGGTTAAGTCTGGGGTTAAGTCTGGGGTTAAGTCTGGGGTTAAGTCTGGGGTTAAGTCTGGGGTTAAGTCTGGGGTTAAGTCTGGGGTTAAGTCTGGGGTTAAGTCTGGGGTTAAGTCTGGGGTTAAGTCTGGGGTTAAGTCTGGGGTTAAGTCTGGGGTTAAGTCTGGGGTTAAGTCTGGGGTTAAGTCTGGGGTTAAGTCTGGGGTTAAGTCTGGGGTTAAGTCTGGGGTTAAGTCTGGGGTTAAGTCTGGGGTTAAGTCTGGGGTTAAGTCTGGGGTTAAGTCTGGGGTTAAGTCTGGGGTTAAGTCTGGGGTTAAGTCTGGGGTTAAGTCTGGGGTTAAGTCTGGGGTTAAGTCTGGGGTTAAGTCTGGGGTTAAGTCTGGGGTTAAGTCTGGGGTTAAGTCTGGGGTTAAGTCTGGGGTTAAGTCTGGGGTTAAGTCTGGGGTTAAGTCTGGGGTTAAGTCTGGGGTTAAGTCTGGGGTTAAGTCTGGGGTTAAGTCTGGGGTTAAGTCTGGGGTTAAGTCTGGGGTTAAGTCTGGGGTTAAGTCTGGGGTTAAGTCTGGGGTTAAGTCTGGGGTTAAGTCTGGGGTTAAGTCTGGGGTTAAGTCTGGGGTTAAGTCTGGGGTTAAGTCTGGGGTTAAGTCTGGGGTTAAGTCTGGGGTTAAGTCTGGGGTTAAGTCTGGGGTTAAGTCTGGGGTTAAGTCTGGGGTTAAGTCTGGGGTTAAGTCTGGGGTTAAGTCTGGGGTTAAGTCTGGGGTTAAGTCTGGGGTTAAGTCTGGGGTTAAGTCTGGGGTTAAGTCTGGGGTTAAGTCTGGGGTTAAGTCTGGGGTTAAGTCTGGGGTTAAGTCTGGGGTTAAGTCTGGGGTTAAGTCTGGGGTTAAGTCTGGGGTTAAGTCTGGGGTTAAGTCTGGGGTTAAGTCTGGGGTTAAGTCTGGGGTTAAGTCTGGGGTTAAGTCTGGGGTTAAGTCTGGGGTTAAGTCTGGGGTTAAGTCTGGGGTTAAGTCTGGGGTTAAGTCTGGGGTTAAGTCTGGGGTTAAGTCTGGGGTTAAGTCTGGGGTTAAGTCTGGGGTTAAGTCTGGGGTTAAGTCTGGGGTTAAGTCTGGGGTTAAGTCTGGGGTTAAGTCTGGGGTTAAGTCTGGGGTTAAGTCTGGGGTTAAGTCTGGGGTTAAGTCTGGGGTTAAGTCTGGGGTTAAGTCTGGGGTTAAGTCTGGGGTTAAGTCTGGGGTTAAGTCTGGGGTTAAGTCTGGGGTTAAGTCTGGGGTTAAGTCTGGGGTTAAGTCTGGGGTTAAGTCTGGGGTTAAGTCTGGGGTTAAGTCTGGGGTTAAGTCTGGGGTTAAGTCTGGGGTTAAGTCTGGGGTTAAGTCTGGGGTTAAGTCTGGGGTTAAGTCTGGGGTTAAGTCTGGGGTTAAGTCTGGGGTTAAGTCTGGGGTTAAGTCTGGGGTTAAGTCTGGGGTTAAGTCTGGGGTTAAGTCTGGGGTTAAGTCTGGGGTTAAGTCTGGGGTTAAGTCTGGGGTTAAGTCTGGGGTTAAGTCTGGGGTTAAGTCTGGGGTTAAGTCTGGGGTTAAGTCTGGGGTTAAGTCTGGGGTTAAGTCTGGGGTTAAGTCTGGGGTTAAGTCTGGGGTTAAGTCTGGGGTTAAGTCTGGGGTTAAGTCTGGGGTTAAGTCTGGGGTTAAGTCTGGGGTTAAGTCTGGGGTTAAGTCTGGGGTTAAGTCTGGGGTTAAGTCTGGGGTTAAGTCTGGGGTTAAGTCTGGGGTTAAGTCTGGGGTTAAGTCTGGGGTTAAGTCTGGGGTTAAGTCTGGGGTTAAGTCTGGGGTTAAGTCTGGGGTTAAGTCTGGGGTTAAGTCTGGGGTTAAGTCTGGGGTTAAGTCTGGGGTTAAGTCTGGGGTTAAGTCTGGGGTTAAGTCTGGGGTTAAGTCTGGGGTTAAGTCTGGGGTTAAGTCTGGGGTTAAGTCTGGGGTTAAGTCTGGGGTTAAGTCTGGGGTTAAGTCTGGGGTTAAGTCTGGGGTTAAGTCTGGGGTTAAGTCTGGGGTTAAGTCTGGGGTTAAGTCTGGGGTTAAGTCTGGGGTTAAGTCTGGGGTTAAGTCTGGGGTTAAGTCTGGGGTTAAGTCTGGGGTTAAGTCTGGGGTTAAGTCTGGGGTTAAGTCTGGGGTTAAGTCTGGGGTTAAGTCTGGGGTTAAGTCTGGGGTTAAGTCTGGGGTTAAGTCTGGGGTTAAGTCTGGGGTTAAGTCTGGGGTTAAGTCTGGGGTTAAGTCTGGGGTTAAGTCTGGGGTTAAGTCTGGGGTTAAGTCTGGGGTTAAGTCTGGGGTTAAGTCTGGGGTTAAGTCTGGGGTTAAGTCTGGGGTTAAGTCTGGGGTTAAGTCTGGGGTTAAGTCTGGGGTTAAGTCTGGGGTTAAGTCTGGGGTTAAGTCTGGGGTTAAGTCTGGGGTTAAGTCTGGGGTTAAGTCTGGGGTTAAGTCTGGGGTTAAGTCTGGGGTTAAGTCTGGGGTTAAGTCTGGGGTTAAGTCTGGGGTTAAGTCTGGGGTTAAGTCTGGGGTTAAGTCTGGGGTTAAGTCTGGGGTTAAGTCTGGGGTTAAGTCTGGGGTTAAGTCTGGGGTTAAGTCTGGGGTTAAGTCTGGGGTTAAGTCTGGGGTTAAGTCTGGGGTTAAGTCTGGGGTTAAGTCTGGGGTTAAGTCTGGGGTTAAGTCTGGGGTTAAGTCTGGGGTTAAGTCTGGGGTTAAGTCTGGGGTTAAGTCTGGGGTTAAGTCTGGGGTTAAGTCTGGGGTTAAGTCTGGGGTTAAGTCTGGGGTTAAGTCTGGGGTTAAGTCTGGGGTTAAGTCTGGGGTTAAGTCTGGGGTTAAGTCTGGGGTTAAGTCTGGGGTTAAGTCTGGGGTTAAGTCTGGGGTTAAGTCTGGGGTTAAGTCTGGGGTTAAGTCTGGGGTTAAGTCTGGGGTTAAGTCTGGGGTTAAGTCTGGGGTTAAGTCTGGGGTTAAGTCTGGGGTTAAGTCTGGGGTTAAGTCTGGGGTTAAGTCTGGGGTTAAGTCTGGGGTTAAGTCTGGGGTTAAGTCTGGGGTTAAGTCTGGGGTTAAGTCTGGGGTTAAGTCTGGGGTTAAGTCTGGGGTTAAGTCTGGGGTTAAGTCTGGGGTTAAGTCTGGGGTTAAGTCTGGGGTTAAGTCTGGGGTTAAGTCTGGGGTTAAGTCTGGGGTTAAGTCTGGGGTTAAGTCTGGGGTTAAGTCTGGGGTTAAGTCTGGGGTTAAGTCTGGGGTTAAGTCTGGGGTTAAGTCTGGGGTTAAGTCTGGGGTTAAGTCTGGGGTTAAGTCTGGGGTTAAGTCTGGGGTTAAGTCTGGGGTTAAGTCTGGGGTTAAGTCTGGGGTTAAGTCTGGGGTTAAGTCTGGGGTTAAGTCTGGGGTTAAGTCTGGGGTTAAGTCTGGGGTTAAGTCTGGGGTTAAGTCTGGGGTTAAGTCTGGGGTTAAGTCTGGGGTTAAGTCTGGGGTTAAGTCTGGGGTTAAGTCTGGGGTTAAGTCTGGGGTTAAGTCTGGGGTTAAGTCTGGGGTTAAGTCTGGGGTTAAGTCTGGGGTTAAGTCTGGGGTTAAGTCTGGGGTTAAGTCTGGGGTTAAGTCTGGGGTTAAGTCTGGGGTTAAGTCTGGGGTTAAGTCTGGGGTTAAGTCTGGGGTTAAGTCTGGGGTTAAGTCTGGGGTTAAGTCTGGGGTTAAGTCTGGGGTTAAGTCTGGGGTTAAGTCTGGGGTTAAGTCTGGGGTTAAGTCTGGGGTTAAGTCTGGGGTTAAGTCTGGGGTTAAGTCTGGGGTTAAGTCTGGGGTTAAGTCTGGGGTTAAGTCTGGGGTTAAGTCTGGGGTTAAGTCTGGGGTTAAGTCTGGGGTTAAGTCTGGGGTTAAGTCTGGGGTTAAGTCTGGGGTTAAGTCTGGGGTTAAGTCTGGGGTTAAGTCTGGGGTTAAGTCTGGGGTTAAGTCTGGGGTTAAGTCTGGGGTTAAGTCTGGGGTTAAGTCTGGGGTTAAGTCTGGGGTTAAGTCTGGGGTTAAGTCTGGGGTTAAGTCTGGGGTTAAGTCTGGGGTTAAGTCTGGGGTTAAGTCTGGGGTTAAGTCTGGGGTTAAGTCTGGGGTTAAGTCTGGGGTTAAGTCTGGGGTTAAGTCTGGGGTTAAGTCTGGGGTTAAGTCTGGGGTTAAGTCTGGGGTTAAGTCTGGGGTTAAGTCTGGGGTTAAGTCTGGGGTTAAGTCTGGGGTTAAGTCTGGGGTTAAGTCTGGGGTTAAGTCTGGGGTTAAGTCTGGGGTTAAGTCTGGGGTTAAGTCTGGGGTTAAGTCTGGGGTTAAGTCTGGGGTTAAGTCTGGGGTTAAGTCTGGGGTTAAGTCTGGGGTTAAGTCTGGGGTTAAGTCTGGGGTTAAGTCTGGGGTTAAGTCTGGGGTTAAGTCTGGGGTTAAGTCTGGGGTTAAGTCTGGGGTTAAGTCTGGGGTTAAGTCTGGGGTTAAGTCTGGGGTTAAGTCTGGGGTTAAGTCTGGGGTTAAGTCTGGGGTTAAGTCTGGGGTTAAGTCTGGGGTTAAGTCTGGGGTTAAGTCTGGGGTTAAGTCTGGGGTTAAGTCTGGGGTTAAGTCTGGGGTTAAGTCTGGGGTTAAGTCTGGGGTTAAGTCTGGGGTTAAGTCTGGGGTTAAGTCTGGGGTTAAGTCTGGGGTTAAGTCTGGGGTTAAGTCTGGGGTTAAGTCTGGGGTTAAGTCTGGGGTTAAGTCTGGGGTTAAGTCTGGGGTTAAGTCTGGGGTTAAGTCTGGGGTTAAGTCTGGGGTTAAGTCTGGGGTTAAGTCTGGGGTTAAGTCTGGGGTTAAGTCTGGGGTTAAGTCTGGGGTTAAGTCTGGGGTTAAGTCTGGGGTTAAGTCTGGGGTTAAGTCTGGGGTTAAGTCTGGGGTTAAGTCTGGGGTTAAGTCTGGGGTTAAGTCTGGGGTTAAGTCTGGGGTTAAGTCTGGGGTTAAGTCTGGGGTTAAGTCTGGGGTTAAGTCTGGGGTTAAGTCTGGGGTTAAGTCTGGGGTTAAGTCTGGGGTTAAGTCTGGGGTTAAGTCTGGGGTTAAGTCTGGGGTTAAGTCTGGGGTTAAGTCTGGGGTTAAGTCTGGGGTTAAGTCTGGGGTTAAGTCTGGGGTTAAGTCTGGGGTTAAGTCTGGGGTTAAGTCTGGGGTTAAGTCTGGGGTTAAGTCTGGGGTTAAGTCTGGGGTTAAGTCTGGGGTTAAGTCTGGGGTTAAGTCTGGGGTTAAGTCTGGGGTTAAGTCTGGGGTTAAGTCTGGGGTTAAGTCTGGGGTTAAGTCTGGGGTTAAGTCTGGGGTTAAGTCTGGGGTTAAGTCTGGGGTTAAGTCTGGGGTTAAGTCTGGGGTTAAGTCTGGGGTTAAGTCTGGGGTTAAGTCTGGGGTTAAGTCTGGGGTTAAGTCTGGGGTTAAGTCTGGGGTTAAGTCTGGGGTTAAGTCTGGGGTTAAGTCTGGGGTTAAGTCTGGGGTTAAGTCTGGGGTTAAGTCTGGGGTTAAGTCTGGGGTTAAGTCTGGGGTTAAGTCTGGGGTTAAGTCTGGGGTTAAGTCTGGGGTTAAGTCTGGGGTTAAGTCTGGGGTTAAGTCTGGGGTTAAGTCTGGGGTTAAGTCTGGGGTTAAGTCTGGGGTTAAGTCTGGGGTTAAGTCTGGGGTTAAGTCTGGGGTTAAGTCTGGGGTTAAGTCTGGGGTTAAGTCTGGGGTTAAGTCTGGGGTTAAGTCTGGGGTTAAGTCTGGGGTTAAGTCTGGGGTTAAGTCTGGGGTTAAGTCTGGGGTTAAGTCTGGGGTTAAGTCTGGGGTTAAGTCTGGGGTTAAGTCTGGGGTTAAGTCTGGGGTTAAGTCTGGGGTTAAGTCTGGGGTTAAGTCTGGGGTTAAGTCTGGGGTTAAGTCTGGGGTTAAGTCTGGGGTTAAGTCTGGGGTTAAGTCTGGGGTTAAGTCTGGGGTTAAGTCTGGGGTTAAGTCTGGGGTTAAGTCTGGGGTTAAGTCTGGGGTTAAGTCTGGGGTTAAGTCTGGGGTTAAGTCTGGGGTTAAGTCTGGGGTTAAGTCTGGGGTTAAGTCTGGGGTTAAGTCTGGGGTTAAGTCTGGGGTTAAGTCTGGGGTTAAGTCTGGGGTTAAGTCTGGGGTTAAGTCTGGGGTTAAGTCTGGGGTTAAGTCTGGGGTTAAGTCTGGGGTTAAGTCTGGGGTTAAGTCTGGGGTTAAGTCTGGGGTTAAGTCTGGGGTTAAGTCTGGGGTTAAGTCTGGGGTTAAGTCTGGGGTTAAGTCTGGGGTTAAGTCTGGGGTTAAGTCTGGGGTTAAGTCTGGGGTTAAGTCTGGGGTTAAGTCTGGGGTTAAGTCTGGGGTTAAGTCTGGGGTTAAGTCTGGGGTTAAGTCTGGGGTTAAGTCTGGGGTTAAGTCTGGGGTTAAGTCTGGGGTTAAGTCTGGGGTTAAGTCTGGGGTTAAGTCTGGGGTTAAGTCTGGGGTTAAGTCTGGGGTTAAGTCTGGGGTTAAGTCTGGGGTTAAGTCTGGGGTTAAGTCTGGGGTTAAGTCTGGGGTTAAGTCTGGGGTTAAGTCTGGGGTTAAGTCTGGGGTTAAGTCTGGGGTTAAGTCTGGGGTTAAGTCTGGGGTTAAGTCTGGGGTTAAGTCTGGGGTTAAGTCTGGGGTTAAGTCTGGGGTTAAGTCTGGGGTTAAGTCTGGGGTTAAGTCTGGGGTTAAGTCTGGGGTTAAGTCTGGGGTTAAGTCTGGGGTTAAGTCTGGGGTTAAGTCTGGGGTTAAGTCTGGGGTTAAGTCTGGGGTTAAGTCTGGGGTTAAGTCTGGGGTTAAGTCTGGGGTTAAGTCTGGGGTTAAGTCTGGGGTTAAGTCTGGGGTTAAGTCTGGGGTTAAGTCTGGGGTTAAGTCTGGGGTTAAGTCTGGGGTTAAGTCTGGGGTTAAGTCTGGGGTTAAGTCTGGGGTTAAGTCTGGGGTTAAGTCTGGGGTTAAGTCTGGGGTTAAGTCTGGGGTTAAGTCTGGGGTTAAGTCTGGGGTTAAGTCTGGGGTTAAGTCTGGGGTTAAGTCTGGGGTTAAGTCTGGGGTTAAGTCTGGGGTTAAGTCTGGGGTTAAGTCTGGGGTTAAGTCTGGGGTTAAGTCTGGGGTTAAGTCTGGGGTTAAGTCTGGGGTTAAGTCTGGGGTTAAGTCTGGGGTTAAGTCTGGGGTTAAGTCTGGGGTTAAGTCTGGGGTTAAGTCTGGGGTTAAGTCTGGGGTTAAGTCTGGGGTTAAGTCTGGGGTTAAGTCTGGGGTTAAGTCTGGGGTTAAGTCTGGGGTTAAGTCTGGGGTTAAGTCTGGGGTTAAGTCTGGGGTTAAGTCTGGGGTTAAGTCTGGGGTTAAGTCTGGGGTTAAGTCTGGGGTTAAGTCTGGGGTTAAGTCTGGGGTTAAGTCTGGGGTTAAGTCTGGGGTTAAGTCTGGGGTTAAGTCTGGGGTTAAGTCTGGGGTTAAGTCTGGGGTTAAGTCTGGGGTTAAGTCTGGGGTTAAGTCTGGGGTTAAGTCTGGGGTTAAGTCTGGGGTTAAGTCTGGGGTTAAGTCTGGGGTTAAGTCTGGGGTTAAGTCTGGGGTTAAGTCTGGGGTTAAGTCTGGGGTTAAGTCTGGGGTTAAGTCTGGGGTTAAGTCTGGGGTTAAGTCTGGGGTTAAGTCTGGGGTTAAGTCTGGGGTTAAGTCTGGGGTTAAGTCTGGGGTTAAGTCTGGGGTTAAGTCTGGGGTTAAGTCTGGGGTTAAGTCTGGGGTTAAGTCTGGGGTTAAGTCTGGGGTTAAGTCTGGGGTTAAGTCTGGGGTTAAGTCTGGGGTTAAGTCTGGGGTTAAGTCTGGGGTTAAGTCTGGGGTTAAGTCTGGGGTTAAGTCTGGGGTTAAGTCTGGGGTTAAGTCTGGGGTTAAGTCTGGGGTTAAGTCTGGGGTTAAGTCTGGGGTTAAGTCTGGGGTTAAGTCTGGGGTTAAGTCTGGGGTTAAGTCTGGGGTTAAGTCTGGGGTTAAGTCTGGGGTTAAGTCTGGGGTTAAGTCTGGGGTTAAGTCTGGGGTTAAGTCTGGGGTTAAGTCTGGGGTTAAGTCTGGGGTTAAGTCTGGGGTTAAGTCTGGGGTTAAGTCTGGGGTTAAGTCTGGGGTTAAGTCTGGGGTTAAGTCTGGGGTTAAGTCTGGGGTTAAGTCTGGGGTTAAGTCTGGGGTTAAGTCTGGGGTTAAGTCTGGGGTTAAGTCTGGGGTTAAGTCTGGGGTTAAGTCTGGGGTTAAGTCTGGGGTTAAGTCTGGGGTTAAGTCTGGGGTTAAGTCTGGGGTTAAGTCTGGGGTTAAGTCTGGGGTTAAGTCTGGGGTTAAGTCTGGGGTTAAGTCTGGGGTTAAGTCTGGGGTTAAGTCTGGGGTTAAGTCTGGGGTTAAGTCTGGGGTTAAGTCTGGGGTTAAGTCTGGGGTTAAGTCTGGGGTTAAGTCTGGGGTTAAGTCTGGGGTTAAGTCTGGGGTTAAGTCTGGGGTTAAGTCTGGGGTTAAGTCTGGGGTTAAGTCTGGGGTTAAGTCTGGGGTTAAGTCTGGGGTTAAGTCTGGGGTTAAGTCTGGGGTTAAGTCTGGGGTTAAGTCTGGGGTTAAGTCTGGGGTTAAGTCTGGGGTTAAGTCTGGGGTTAAGTCTGGGGTTAAGTCTGGGGTTAAGTCTGGGGTTAAGTCTGGGGTTAAGTCTGGGGTTAAGTCTGGGGTTAAGTCTGGGGTTAAGTCTGGGGTTAAGTCTGGGGTTAAGTCTGGGGTTAAGTCTGGGGTTAAGTCTGGGGTTAAGTCTGGGGTTAAGTCTGGGGTTAAGTCTGGGGTTAAGTCTGGGGTTAAGTCTGGGGTTAAGTCTGGGGTTAAGTCTGGGGTTAAGTCTGGGGTTAAGTCTGGGGTTAAGTCTGGGGTTAAGTCTGGGGTTAAGTCTGGGGTTAAGTCTGGGGTTAAGTCTGGGGTTAAGTCTGGGGTTAAGTCTGGGGTTAAGTCTGGGGTTAAGTCTGGGGTTAAGTCTGGGGTTAAGTCTGGGGTTAAGTCTGGGGTTAAGTCTGGGGTTAAGTCTGGGGTTAAGTCTGGGGTTAAGTCTGGGGTTAAGTCTGGGGTTAAGTCTGGGGTTAAGTCTGGGGTTAAGTCTGGGGTTAAGTCTGGGGTTAAGTCTGGGGTTAAGTCTGGGGTTAAGTCTGGGGTTAAGTCTGGGGTTAAGTCTGGGGTTAAGTCTGGGGTTAAGTCTGGGGTTAAGTCTGGGGTTAAGTCTGGGGTTAAGTCTGGGGTTAAGTCTGGGGTTAAGTCTGGGGTTAAGTCTGGGGTTAAGTCTGGGGTTAAGTCTGGGGTTAAGTCTGGGGTTAAGTCTGGGGTTAAGTCTGGGGTTAAGTCTGGGGTTAAGTCTGGGGTTAAGTCTGGGGTTAAGTCTGGGGTTAAGTCTGGGGTTAAGTCTGGGGTTAAGTCTGGGGTTAAGTCTGGGGTTAAGTCTGGGGTTAAGTCTGGGGTTAAGTCTGGGGTTAAGTCTGGGGTTAAGTCTGGGGTTAAGTCTGGGGTTAAGTCTGGGGTTAAGTCTGGGGTTAAGTCTGGGGTTAAGTCTGGGGTTAAGTCTGGGGTTAAGTCTGGGGTTAAGTCTGGGGTTAAGTCTGGGGTTAAGTCTGGGGTTAAGTCTGGGGTTAAGTCTGGGGTTAAGTCTGGGGTTAAGTCTGGGGTTAAGTCTGGGGTTAAGTCTGGGGTTAAGTCTGGGGTTAAGTCTGGGGTTAAGTCTGGGGTTAAGTCTGGGGTTAAGTCTGGGGTTAAGTCTGGGGTTAAGTCTGGGGTTAAGTCTGGGGTTAAGTCTGGGGTTAAGTCTGGGGTTAAGTCTGGGGTTAAGTCTGGGGTTAAGTCTGGGGTTAAGTCTGGGGTTAAGTCTGGGGTTAAGTCTGGGGTTAAGTCTGGGGTTAAGTCTGGGGTTAAGTCTGGGGTTAAGTCTGGGGTTAAGTCTGGGGTTAAGTCTGGGGTTAAGTCTGGGGTTAAGTCTGGGGTTAAGTCTGGGGTTAAGTCTGGGGTTAAGTCTGGGGTTAAGTCTGGGGTTAAGTCTGGGGTTAAGTCTGGGGTTAAGTCTGGGGTTAAGTCTGGGGTTAAGTCTGGGGTTAAGTCTGGGGTTAAGTCTGGGGTTAAGTCTGGGGTTAAGTCTGGGGTTAAGTCTGGGGTTAAGTCTGGGGTTAAGTCTGGGGTTAAGTCTGGGGTTAAGTCTGGGGTTAAGTCTGGGGTTAAGTCTGGGGTTAAGTCTGGGGTTAAGTCTGGGGTTAAGTCTGGGGTTAAGTCTGGGGTTAAGTCTGGGGTTAAGTCTGGGGTTAAGTCTGGGGTTAAGTCTGGGGTTAAGTCTGGGGTTAAGTCTGGGGTTAAGTCTGGGGTTAAGTCTGGGGTTAAGTCTGGGGTTAAGTCTGGGGTTAAGTCTGGGGTTAAGTCTGGGGTTAAGTCTGGGGTTAAGTCTGGGGTTAAGTCTGGGGTTAAGTCTGGGGTTAAGTCTGGGGTTAAGTCTGGGGTTAAGTCTGGGGTTAAGTCTGGGGTTAAGTCTGGGGTTAAGTCTGGGGTTAAGTCTGGGGTTAAGTCTGGGGTTAAGTCTGGGGTTAAGTCTGGGGTTAAGTCTGGGGTTAAGTCTGGGGTTAAGTCTGGGGTTAAGTCTGGGGTTAAGTCTGGGGTTAAGTCTGGGGTTAAGTCTGGGGTTAAGTCTGGGGTTAAGTCTGGGGTTAAGTCTGGGGTTAAGTCTGGGGTTAAGTCTGGGGTTAAGTCTGGGGTTAAGTCTGGGGTTAAGTCTGGGGTTAAGTCTGGGGTTAAGTCTGGGGTTAAGTCTGGGGTTAAGTCTGGGGTTAAGTCTGGGGTTAAGTCTGGGGTTAAGTCTGGGGTTAAGTCTGGGGTTAAGTCTGGGGTTAAGTCTGGGGTTAAGTCTGGGGTTAAGTCTGGGGTTAAGTCTGGGGTTAAGTCTGGGGTTAAGTCTGGGGTTAAGTCTGGGGTTAAGTCTGGGGTTAAGTCTGGGGTTAAGTCTGGGGTTAAGTCTGGGGTTAAGTCTGGGGTTAAGTCTGGGGTTAAGTCTGGGGTTAAGTCTGGGGTTAAGTCTGGGGTTAAGTCTGGGGTTAAGTCTGGGGTTAAGTCTGGGGTTAAGTCTGGGGTTAAGTCTGGGGTTAAGTCTGGGGTTAAGTCTGGGGTTAAGTCTGGGGTTAAGTCTGGGGTTAAGTCTGGGGTTAAGTCTGGGGTTAAGTCTGGGGTTAAGTCTGGGGTTAAGTCTGGGGTTAAGTCTGGGGTTAAGTCTGGGGTTAAGTCTGGGGTTAAGTCTGGGGTTAAGTCTGGGGTTAAGTCTGGGGTTAAGTCTGGGGTTAAGTCTGGGGTTAAGTCTGGGGTTAAGTCTGGGGTTAAGTCTGGGGTTAAGTCTGGGGTTAAGTCTGGGGTTAAGTCTGGGGTTAAGTCTGGGGTTAAGTCTGGGGTTAAGTCTGGGGTTAAGTCTGGGGTTAAGTCTGGGGTTAAGTCTGGGGTTAAGTCTGGGGTTAAGTCTGGGGTTAAGTCTGGGGTTAAGTCTGGGGTTAAGTCTGGGGTTAAGTCTGGGGTTAAGTCTGGGGTTAAGTCTGGGGTTAAGTCTGGGGTTAAGTCTGGGGTTAAGTCTGGGGTTAAGTCTGGGGTTAAGTCTGGGGTTAAGTCTGGGGTTAAGTCTGGGGTTAAGTCTGGGGTTAAGTCTGGGGTTAAGTCTGGGGTTAAGTCTGGGGTTAAGTCTGGGGTTAAGTCTGGGGTTAAGTCTGGGGTTAAGTCTGGGGTTAAGTCTGGGGTTAAGTCTGGGGTTAAGTCTGGGGTTAAGTCTGGGGTTAAGTCTGGGGTTAAGTCTGGGGTTAAGTCTGGGGTTAAGTCTGGGGTTAAGTCTGGGGTTAAGTCTGGGGTTAAGTCTGGGGTTAAGTCTGGGGTTAAGTCTGGGGTTAAGTCTGGGGTTAAGTCTGGGGTTAAGTCTGGGGTTAAGTCTGGGGTTAAGTCTGGGGTTAAGTCTGGGGTTAAGTCTGGGGTTAAGTCTGGGGTTAAGTCTGGGGTTAAGTCTGGGGTTAAGTCTGGGGTTAAGTCTGGGGTTAAGTCTGGGGTTAAGTCTGGGGTTAAGTCTGGGGTTAAGTCTGGGGTTAAGTCTGGGGTTAAGTCTGGGGTTAAGTCTGGGGTTAAGTCTGGGGTTAAGTCTGGGGTTAAGTCTGGGGTTAAGTCTGGGGTTAAGTCTGGGGTTAAGTCTGGGGTTAAGTCTGGGGTTAAGTCTGGGGTTAAGTCTGGGGTTAAGTCTGGGGTTAAGTCTGGGGTTAAGTCTGGGGTTAAGTCTGGGGTTAAGTCTGGGGTTAAGTCTGGGGTTAAGTCTGGGGTTAAGTCTGGGGTTAAGTCTGGGGTTAAGTCTGGGGTTAAGTCTGGGGTTAAGTCTGGGGTTAAGTCTGGGGTTAAGTCTGGGGTTAAGTCTGGGGTTAAGTCTGGGGTTAAGTCTGGGGTTAAGTCTGGGGTTAAGTCTGGGGTTAAGTCTGGGGTTAAGTCTGGGGTTAAGTCTGGGGTTAAGTCTGGGGTTAAGTCTGGGGTTAAGTCTGGGGTTAAGTCTGGGGTTAAGTCTGGGGTTAAGTCTGGGGTTAAGTCTGGGGTTAAGTCTGGGGTTAAGTCTGGGGTTAAGTCTGGGGTTAAGTCTGGGGTTAAGTCTGGGGTTAAGTCTGGGGTTAAGTCTGGGGTTAAGTCTGGGGTTAAGTCTGGGGTTAAGTCTGGGGTTAAGTCTGGGGTTAAGTCTGGGGTTAAGTCTGGGGTTAAGTCTGGGGTTAAGTCTGGGGTTAAGTCTGGGGTTAAGTCTGGGGTTAAGTCTGGGGTTAAGTCTGGGGTTAAGTCTGGGGTTAAGTCTGGGGTTAAGTCTGGGGTTAAGTCTGGGGTTAAGTCTGGGGTTAAGTCTGGGGTTAAGTCTGGGGTTAAGTCTGGGGTTAAGTCTGGGGTTAAGTCTGGGGTTAAGTCTGGGGTTAAGTCTGGGGTTAAGTCTGGGGTTAAGTCTGGGGTTAAGTCTGGGGTTAAGTCTGGGGTTAAGTCTGGGGTTAAGTCTGGGGTTAAGTCTGGGGTTAAGTCTGGGGTTAAGTCTGGGGTTAAGTCTGGGGTTAAGTCTGGGGTTAAGTCTGGGGTTAAGTCTGGGGTTAAGTCTGGGGTTAAGTCTGGGGTTAAGTCTGGGGTTAAGTCTGGGGTTAAGTCTGGGGTTAAGTCTGGGGTTAAGTCTGGGGTTAAGTCTGGGGTTAAGTCTGGGGTTAAGTCTGGGGTTAAGTCTGGGGTTAAGTCTGGGGTTAAGTCTGGGGTTAAGTCTGGGGTTAAGTCTGGGGTTAAGTCTGGGGTTAAGTCTGGGGTTAAGTCTGGGGTTAAGTCTGGGGTTAAGTCTGGGGTTAAGTCTGGGGTTAAGTCTGGGGTTAAGTCTGGGGTTAAGTCTGGGGTTAAGTCTGGGGTTAAGTCTGGGGTTAAGTCTGGGGTTAAGTCTGGGGTTAAGTCTGGGGTTAAGTCTGGGGTTAAGTCTGGGGTTAAGTCTGGGGTTAAGTCTGGGGTTAAGTCTGGGGTTAAGTCTGGGGTTAAGTCTGGGGTTAAGTCTGGGGTTAAGTCTGGGGTTAAGTCTGGGGTTAAGTCTGGGGTTAAGTCTGGGGTTAAGTCTGGGGTTAAGTCTGGGGTTAAGTCTGGGGTTAAGTCTGGGGTTAAGTCTGGGGTTAAGTCTGGGGTTAAGTCTGGGGTTAAGTCTGGGGTTAAGTCTGGGGTTAAGTCTGGGGTTAAGTCTGGGGTTAAGTCTGGGTTAAGTCTGGGGTTAGGGTTAGGGTTAGGGTTAGGGTTAGGGTTAGGGTTAGGGTTAGGGTTAGGGTTAGGGTTAGGGTTAGGGTTAGGGTTAGGGTTAGGGTTAGGGTTAGGGTTAGGGTTAGGGTTAGGGTTAGGGTTAGGGTTAGGGTTAGGGTTAGGGTTAGGGTTAGGGTTAGGGTTAGGGTTAGGGTTAGGGTTAGGGTTAGGGTTAGGGTTAGGGTTAGGGTTAGGGTTAGGGTTAGGGTTAGGGTTAGGGTTAGGGTTAGGGTTAGGGTTAGGGTTAGGGTTAGGGTTAGGGTTAGGGTTAGGGTTAGGGTTAGGGTTAGGGTTAGGGTTAGGGTTAGGGTTAGGGTTAGGGTTAGGGTTAGGGTTAGGGTTAGGGTTAGGGTTAGGGTTAGGGTTAGGGTTAGGGTTAGGGTTAGGGTTAGGGTTAGGGTTAGGGTTAGGGTTAGGGTTAGGGTTAGGGTTAGGGTTAGGGTTAGGGTTAGGGTTAGGGTTAGGGTTAGGGTTAGGGTTAGGGTTAGGGTTAGGGTTAGGGTTAGGGTTAGGGTTAGGGTTAGGGTTAGGGTTAGGGTTAGGGTTAGGGTTAGGGTTAGGGTTAGGGTTAGGGTTAGGGTTAGGGTTAGGGTTAGGGTTAGGGTTAGGGTTAGGGTTAGGGTTAGGGTTAGGGTTAGGGTTAGGGTTAGGGTTAGGGTTAGGGTTAGGGTTAGGGTTAGGGTTAGGGTTAGGGTTAGGGTTAGGGTTAGGGTTAGGGTTAGGGTTAGGGTTAGGGTTAGGGTTAGGGTTAGGGTTAGGGTTAGGGTTAGGGTTAGGGTTAGGGTTAGGGTTAGGGTTAGGGTTAGGGTTAGGGTTAGGGTTAGGGTTAGGGTTAGGGTTAGGGTTAGGGTTAGGGTTAGGGTTAGGGTTAGGGTTAGGGTTAGGGTTAGGGTTAGGGTTAGGGTTAGGGTTAGGGTTAGGGTTAGGGTTAGGGTTAGGGTTAGGGTTAGGGTTAGGGTTAGGGTTAGGGTTAGGGTTAGGGTTAGGGTTAGGGTTAGGGTTAGGGTTAGGGTTAGGGTTAGGGTTAGGGTTAGGGTTAGGGTTAGGGTTAGGGTTAGGGTTAGGGTTAGGGTTAGGGTTAGGGTTAGGGTTAGGGTTAGGGTTAGGGTTAGGGTTAGGGTTAGGGTTAGGGTTAGGGTTAGGGTTAGGGTTAGGGTTAGGGTTAGGGTTAGGGTTAGGGTTAGGGTTAGGGTTAGGGTTAGGGTTAGGGTTAGGGTTAGGGTTAGGGTTAGGGTTAGGGTTAGGGTTAGGGTTAGGGTTAGGGTTAGGGTTAGGGTTAGGGTTAGGGTTAGGGTTAGGGTTAGGGTTAGGGTTAGGGTTAGGGTTAGGGTTAGGGTTAGGGTTAGGGTTAGGGTTAGGGTTAGGGTTAGGGTTAGGGTTAGGGTTAGGGTTAGGGTTAGGGTTAGGGTTAGGGTTAGGGTTAGGGTTAGGGTTAGGGTTAGGGTTAGGGTTAGGGTTAGGGTTAGGGTTAGGGTTAGGGTTAGGGTTAGGGTTAGGGTTAGGGTTAGGGTTAGGGTTAGGGTTAGGGTTAGGGTTAGGGTTAGGGTTAGGGTTAGGGTTAGGGTTAGGGTTAGGGTTAGGGTTAGGGTTAGGGTTAGGGTTAGGGTTAGGGTTAGGGTTAGGGTTAGGGTTAGGGTTAGGGTTAGGGTTAGGGTTAGGGTTAGGGTTAGGGTTAGGGTTAGGGTTAGGGTTAGGGTTAGGGTTAGGGTTAGGGTTAGGGTTAGGGTTAGGGTTAGGGTTAGGGTTAGGGTTAGGGTTAGGGTTAGGGTTAGGGTTAGGGTTAGGGTTAGGGTTAGGGTTAGGGTTAGGGTTAGGGTTAGGGTTAGGGTTAGGGTTAGGGTTAGGGTTAGGGTTAGGGTTAGGGTTAGGGTTAGGGTTAGGGTTAGGGTTAGGGTTAGGGTTAGGGTTAGGGTTAGGGTTAGGGTTAGGGTTAGGGTTAGGGTTAGGGTTAGGGTTAGGGTTAGGGTTAGGGTTAGGGTTAGGGTTAGGGTTAGGGTTAGGGTTAGGGTTAGGGTTAGGGTTAGGGTTAGGGTTAGGGTTAGGGTTAGGGTTAGGGTTAGGGTTAGGGTTAGGGTTAGGGTTAGGGTTAGGGTTAGGGTTAGGGTTAGGGTTAGGGTTAGGGTTAGGGTTAGGGTTAGGGTTAGGGTTAGGGTTAGGGTTAGGGTTAGGGTTAGGGTTAGGGTTAGGGTTAGGGTTAGGGTTAGGGTTAGGGTTAGGGTTAGGGTTAGGGTTAGGGTTAGGGTTAGGGTTAGGGTTAGGGTTAGGGTTAGGGTTAGGGTTAGGGTTAGGGTTAGGGTTAGGGTTAGGGTTAGGGTTAGGGTTAGGGTTAGGGTTAGGGTTAGGGTTAGGGTTAGGGTTAGGGTTAGGGTTAGGGTTAGGGTTAGGGTTAGGGTTAGGGTTAGGGTTAGGGTTAGGGTTAGGGTTAGGGTTAGGGTTAGGGTTAGGGTTAGGGTTAGGGTTAGGGTTAGGGTTAGGGTTAGGGTTAGGGTTAGGGTTAGGGTTAGGGTTAGGGTTAGGGTTAGGGTTAGGGTTAGGGTTAGGGTTAGGGTTAGGGTTAGGGTTAGGGTTAGGGTTAGGGTTAGGGTTAGGGTTAGGGTTAGGGTTAGGGTTAGGGTTAGGGTTAGGGTTAGGGTTAGGGTTAGGGTTAGGGTTAGGGTTAGGGTTAGGGTTAGGGTTAGGGTTAGGGTTAGGGTTAGGGTTAGGGTTAGGGTTAGGGTTAGGGTTAGGGTTAGGGTTAGGGTTAGGGTTAGGGTTAGGGTTAGGGTTAGGGTTAGGGTTAGGGTTAGGGTTAGGGTTAGGGTTAGGGTTAGGGTTAGGGTTAGGGTTAGGGTTAGGGTTAGGGTTAGGGTTAGGGTTAGGGTTAGGGTTAGGGTTAGGGTTAGGGTTAGGGTTAGGGTTAGGGTTAGGGTTAGGGTTAGGGTTAGGGTTAGGGTTAGGGTTAGGGTTAGGGTTAGGGTTAGGGTTAGGGTTAGGGTTAGGGTTAGGGTTAGGGTTAGGGTTAGGGTTAGGGTTAGGGTTAGGGTTAGGGTTAGGGTTAGGGTTAGGGTTAGGGTTAGGGTTAGGGTTAGGGTTAGGGTTAGGGTTAGGGTTAGGGTTAGGGTTAGGGTTAGGGTTAGGGTTAGGGTTAGGGTTAGGGTTAGGGTTAGGGTTAGGGTTAGGGTTAGGGTTAGGGTTAGGGTTAGGGTTAGGGTTAGGGTTAGGGTTAGGGTTAGGGTTAGGGTTAGGGTTAGGGTTAGGGTTAGGGTTAGGGTTAGGGTTAGGGTTAGGGTTAGGGTTAGGGTTAGGGTTAGGGTTAGGGTTAGGGTTAGGGTTAGGGTTAGGGTTAGGGTTAGGGTTAGGGTTAGGGTTAGGGTTAGGGTTAGGGTTAGGGTTAGGGTTAGGGTTAGGGTTAGGGTTAGGGTTAGG
>NW_026906431.1:0-24326 GCF_033807715.1 Cololabis saira | reverse complement strand
TTAGCGACCCCGTTAGCGGTCACGTTAGCAATCCCGTTAGCGGTCCCGTTAGCGGTTGTTAGCGATCCCGTTAGCGGCTTGGTTAGCGATCCCGTTAGCGGCTCGGTTAGCGGTCCCGTTAGCGGTTCAGTTAGCGATTCCGTTAGCGATCCCGTTAGCGGTCCCGTTAGCGGTCCCGTTAGCGGTCCAGTTAGCGATCCCGTTAGCGGTCCAGTTAGCGACCCCGTTAGCGGTCCCGTTAGCGGTTCCGCTAGCGGTTGTTAGCGATCCCGTTAGCGGTCCCGTTAGCGGTTCAGGTAGCGATTCCGTTAGCGATCCCGTTAGCGGTCCCGTTAGCGGTCCAGTTAGCGATCCCATTAGCGGTCCAGTTAGCGACCCCGTTAGCGGTCCCGTTAGCGGTTCCGCTAGCGGTTGTTAGCGATCCCGTTAGCGGTCCCGTTAGCGGTTCTGTTAGCGGTTCTGTTAGCGGTCCTGTTAGCGGTTCCGTTAGCGGTTGTTAGCGGTCCCGTTAGCGATCCCATTAGCGGCTCGGTTAGCAATCCCGTTAGCGGCTCGGTTAGCGGTCCCGTTAGCGGTTCAGTTAGCGATTCCGTTAGCGATCCCGTTAGCGGTACCGTTAGCAGTCCAGTTAGCGATCCCGTTAGCGGTCCAGTTAGCGACGCCGTTAGCGGTCCCGTTAGCAATCCCATTAGCGGTCCCGTTAGCGGTTCCGCTAGCGGTTGTTAGCGATCCCGTTAGCGATCCCGTTAGCGGTTCTGTTAGCGGTCCCGTTAGCGGTTCTGTTAGCGGTTGTTAGCGGTCCCATTAGCGATCCCATTAGCGGCTCGGTTAGCGGTCCCGTTAGCGATCCCGTTAGCGATCCCGTTAGCGATCCCGTTAGCGATCCCGTTAGCGGTCCCGTTAGCGGTCCCGTTAGCGGTTCCGTTAGCGGTCCCGTTAGCGGTCCCGTTAGCAATCCCATTAGCGGTCCCGTTAGCGGTTCCGCTAGCGGTTGTTAGCGATCCCGTTAGCGGTTCTGTTAGCGGTTCTGTTAGCGGTCCCGTTAGCGGTTCTGTTAGCGGTTGTTAGCGGTCCCGTTAGCGATCCCATTAGCGGCTCGGTTAGCGGTCCCGTTAGCGATCCCGTTAGCGATCCCGTTAGCGATCCCGTTAGCGATCCCGTTAGCGGTCCCGTTAGCGGTCCCGTTAGCAATCCCATTAGCGGTCCCGTTAGCGGTTCCGCTAGCGGTTGTTAGCGGTCCCGTTAGCGGTTCTGTTAGCGGTTGTTAGCGGTCCCGTTAGCGATCCCGTTAGCGGTTCAGTTAGCGGTTCTATATTTTC
Source organism: Cololabis saira (assembly GCF_033807715.1). Classification (NCBI taxonomy): domain Eukaryota; kingdom Metazoa; phylum Chordata; class Actinopteri; order Beloniformes; family Belonidae; genus Cololabis; species Cololabis saira. Next base: position 23,007 of record NW_026906431.1, on the reverse strand, counting down.
TGTAATAACTTTTGAATGGTTTGACATAGAGAGTCATGGGTGGTGTCATTGGAATCTGTATCGAGTCCTTGACCTTCATGGGTGCAAATAAGCCCCGCGATCATCCGGCAGTAGTCCGTGGCACTTCAAAATTTCCCGGGAATTTTGTCTAGTTTATTATATATTCTTCCGTAAAAACTTTGTCCGGCTACTCCTCCTACAGCTTTGAGAAAACGCGAAAAGTAAAAACGTAGAAACGTGCGCCTTAATCGGGAATCGATGGGTATGACTTTTATTAGCGATTGGCGTGCACGTTTTTGCGCAACGTGCACAAACGTGCGCTTTTTGCCCCATCCGGAACGCATTGCGTGAACTTTGGGGCCTCACCACTCGCACACCGTTACTCGAAAAATTATGAACCGATTTAGAAAGTTGTAGGCCCTGAATTTAACTACAGTCCTGTGGATTTTCAGAACGATGGCACGAATAGTTTTTGCACGAAGTGCAAAAACATTTCCAAATTTCCAAACTAATGGGGAGCTCATTTTCCCTATGTATTCCTATGGCGCCATTCAAAGCGGATGGGAAAATGTCGAGAAAAAAGACAAAATTCACCTTTTTTCTGAGTCACGTATCTTTCTCATACTTGCACGTAGAAACGTCATTCAAACTTCAAAACGGAGGAAAACTTCTCTTCTCTCTCCAAACCCGAAACAGTTTTGTCCTAAAATGTACACTTTTCAAGATATGAGCCCTCAAGCGAGGACTGGAAATCACTTTTTTTCAAATCTAGAGCACGGGAGTCAGTTTGCTAGAGTGTAGTTACACTGAAAAAAAAACATGATTTCTTATTTGTAACTCGAGGTCACGGCCAAACCGTAAAAGGTAGACAGATAATTTTTGGTCAGAATATAGACATAGGTGTTGTGATTTATAAAATGTGACTTTGACAGGCGTGGTATGCACAAAATTTTAACGGGGGAGCCAACAGACACGCCAGTTCCTGTCTCTCTCTTCATTGACTCCCATGTTAAATGAAGTTTTCTTAAAAAAAATCTCATTTTTGTTTTCGAATTGCCGTTACTAACACATTTTAAGGAATATCTGTATGAAAATAACATTTAGATAATCTGGTAGGTTCTCTGTTTCTCAAAATGTTTTCGTTTTTCTGCTAAGAGCTACGGTTTGAGCGCAAAGTGGAGTGATTTCAGGTTTGTCACAACCGAAAATCCAGCTGAGTCATTCCCGCTCCCTCTGTATCAGGTTCTTGTTGCCCCTAGCAACCAGAGCTCAGCTGTTGACTGATTAGACTGACCCAGAACTGGTCACATGACTCACTCAGTACAGACTTCATAGTATAACCTGGAAAATGGAGAAATCTGAACCCTGACCTTTTAACCTTAGATGAACACACACACACACACACACACACACACACACACACACACACACACACACACACACACACACACACACACACACACACACGATAGGTGTTATTATGGGATGTCAGGTGTTTTTATAGGATGTTAGTGTTATTATGGGATGTCAGGTGTTTTTATAGGATGTTAGTGTTATTATGGGATGACAGGTGTTTTTATAGGATGTTAGTGTTATTATGGGATGTCAGGTGTTTTTATAGGATGTTAGTGTTATTATGGGATGGCAGGTGTTTTTATAGGATGTTAGTGTTATTATGGGATGGCAGGTGTTTTTATAGGATGTTAGTGTTATTATGGGATGTTAGTGTTATTATGGGATGGTAGGTGTTTATTATGGGATGGTAGTGTTATTGGTGTTAGCGGTCCCGTTAGCGGTTCTGTTAGCGGTCCTGTTAGCGATCCCGTTAGCGGTCCCGTTAGCGGTCCAGTTAGCGATCCCGTTAGCGGTCCAGTTAGCGACCCCGTTAGCGGTCCCGTTAGCAATCCCGTTAGCGGTCCCGTTAGCGGTTGTTAGCGATCCCGTTAGCGATCCCGTTAGCGGATTGGTTAGCGATCCCGTTAGCGGTTCGGTTAGCGGTCCCGTTAGCGGTTCAGTTAGCGATTCCGTTAGCGATCCCGTTAGCGGTCCCGTTAGCGATCCCGTTAGCGGTCCAGTTAGCGACCCCGTTAGCGGTCCCGTTAGCGGTTCCGCTAGCGGTTGTTAGCGATCCCGTTAGCGGTCCTGTTAGCGGTTCTGTTAGCGGTTCTGTTAGCGGTCCCGTTAGCGGTTACGTTAGCGGTTGTTAGCGGTCCCGTTAGCGACCCCATTAGCGGCTCGGTTAGCGGTCCCATTAGCGATCCCGTTAGCGATCCCGTTAGCGATCCCGTTAGCGGTCCCGTTAGCGATCCCGTTAGCGATCCCATTAGCGGTCCCATTAGCGGTCTCGTTAGCGGTTCCGTTAGCGGTTGTTAGCGGCTCGGTTAGCGATTCCGTTAGCGGCTCGGTTAGCGATCCCATTAGTGGTCCCATTAGCGGTCCCCTTAGCGGTTCCGTTAGCGGTTGTTAGCGGCTCGGTTAGCGATCCCGTTAGCGGTCCCGTTAGCGATCCCGTTAGCGGTCCCGTTAGCGGTCCCGTTAGCGGTTCCATTAGCGATCCCATTAGCGGTCCCATTAGCGGTCCCGTTAGCGGTTCCGTTAGCGGTTGTTAGCGGCTCGGTTAGCGATTCCGTTAGCGGCTCGGTTAGCGGTCCCGTTAGCGGTCCCGTTAGCGGTTCAGTTAGCGATCCTGTTAGAGGTTCCGTTAGCGGTTCTGTTAGCTATCCCGTTAGCGGTCCCGTTAGCGGTCTTGTTAGCGGTTCTATTAGCCTATTACATATTTTCTGTAATAACTTTTGAATGGTTTGACATAGAGAGTCATGGGTGGTGTCATTGGAATCTGTATCGAGTCCTTGACCTTCATGGGTGCAATTAAGCCCCGCGATCATCCGGCAGTAGTCCGTGGCACTTCAAAATTTCCCGGGAATTTTGTCTAGTTATTATTATTATTCTTATTCCGCACTTTTTTTCGTCCGTTAATACGGCCCGAACCGCAACGTGCACCCATGCATGGCATACATCGTTGGATGCGTCTCCATCGTGATTCGATGGGCATTACTTTTCTCCGTAATAGGGGTTACCGTGGCAACGCTAGTTGCCAAAAAGCAAAAAAAAAGGCGAAAATTCCCACGCTTATTGCTCGGCCGAACTTTATCGTAGAGACATCGTTCAAACTTTCAAACACTCGGCCCGATAGTCACTAATGGACCATAAAACTTCATCATGCTACTTATCACGGTTTTTGCGATATTTAACTTTCAATTTAAAAAAAAAATCAATTTTATTTTGGACGCTTGTTGCTAGGCAACGGTTTATCGTACAGACATCATTACAACATTGACAAACCCGGGACGCTTTGTACTGCAACATATTTTAGTCTCGTCATGCTTGCTATTACGGTTTTTGAGATATTCCACATTGTTCATTTTGATGCTAACGGAACTTCGGATGCTTGTTGCGCGGCAACGCGGTATCGCAGAGACTTTGATTCAACGTTAAAATACTCAGTTTGATGTGGACTACAACATACTGAGGGCTCATTACGCTGTCGTTTACATCTTTTGAGATATTGAAGCCAAATTGTCCCATTCTATCCTATGGGGCTTGTTACCATGGCAACAAAAACCAATGCATTTGTATGGGGGAGCATGTGAATAAACAATCTGTTAATGCTGCCTGAACCGGAACGTGCACCCATGCATGGCATACATCGTTGGATGCGTCTCCATCGTGCCTCGATGGGCATTACTTTTCTCAGTCAAAAGTGTTACCGTGGCAACGCTAGATGCCATAAAGCAAAAAAAAAGGCGAAAATTCAGACGCTTATTGCTCGATCGAACTTTGTCGTAGAGACATCGTTCAAACTTTTAAACACTCGGCCCTATTGTCCCTAACGGTACGTACAAGCTCATTATGCCAAGTATTACAGTTTTTGCGATATTTACCTTTCAGGTTTTTTTTAAATTTCCGTTTGAATTTGGACGCTTGTTGCTAGGCAACAGGTTATCGTAGAGACATCGTACAAATGTCCCCTGACTCGGCACGCTGTGGACTTCAACATACTTAAATTTCATGAAGCTGGGATTTAAGGAAATTTTATGTCAAAATACAGGCCAAATGGCCCCATTCATTCGGATGGGGTTTTGTACCATGGTGAAAAAAAAAAACCTATCCGTTAACGTAGCCTGAACCGGAACATGCACCCATGCACGGCATAGATCGTTAGATGCGTCTCCATCTTGCCTTGATGGGCATTACTATTCTCAGTCAAAAGCATTACCGTGGCAACGCTAGATGCCAAAAAGCGCGCCCCATTAATAACTATTGGGAGCACAGGAATGAATGAAATACAAGCGTAAAAACACCTCAAACTGACATAGAACCACCCTAAACACAACCACTACAGCCCCAAACCAAAGCAGCGAGAGGGGACGAATGGGCGGTAGGGCATGCCCATATCAAAATTTCCAGAAATTTTCTAGTTTATTATTATTATTCCGCACTTTTTTTCGTCCGTTAATACGGCCCGAACCGCAACGTGCACCCATGCATGGCATACATCGTTGGATGCGTCTCCATCGTGATTCGATGGGTATTACTTTTCTCAGTAATAGGGGTTACCCTGGCAACGCTAGTTGCCAAAAAGCAAAAAAAAAGGCGAAAATTCCCGCGCTTATTGCTCGGCCGAACTTTATCGTAGAGACATCGTTCAAACTTTGAAACACTCGGCCCGATAGTCTTTAAAGGACCATACAACTTCATCATTCTAGTTATTACGGTTTTTGCGATATTTAACTTTCAATTTAAAAAAAAAATCCCTTTTATTTTGGACGTTTGTTGCTAGGCAACGGTTTATCGTACAGACATCATTACAACATTGACATACCCGGGACGCTTTGTACTGCAACATATTTTAGTCTCGTCAAGCTTGCTATTACGGTTTTTGAGGTATTCCACTTTGCGAATTTTGATGCTAACGGAATTTCGGACGCTTGTTGTGCGGCAACACGATATCGTAGAGACTTTCATTTAACGTTAAAAGACTCGGGTTGCTGTGGACTACATCATACTAAGGTCTCATTACGCTGTCGTTTACAGCTTTTGAGATATTGAAGCCTAATTGTCCCATTCTATCCTATGGAGCTTGTTACCATGGCAACAAAAACCTATGCATTTGTATGGGGGAGTATGTGAATAAAACATCTGTTAATGCTGCCCAGACCGGAACGTGCACCCATGCATGGCATACATCGTTGGATGCGTCTCGATCGTGCCTCGATGGGCATTACTTTTCTCAGTCAAAAGTGTTACCGTGGCAACGCTAGATGCCAAAAAGCAAAAAAAAAAGGCAAAAATTCGAACGTTTATTGCTCGGCCAGACTTTATCGTAGAGACATCGTTCAAACTTTCAAACACTCGGCCCGATTGGCACTAACGCACCGTACAAGCTCATTATGCCAATTATTACACTTTTTGCGATAATGACCTTTCATTTTTTTCTTTATTTCCGTTTGACTTTGGACGCTTGTTGCTAGGCAACAGATTATCCTAGAGACATCCCACAAATGTTCCCCGACTCGGCACGCTGTGGACTTCAACATATTCAAATTTCATGAAGCTGTTATTTAAGGAAATTTTATGTCAAAATCCATGCCAAATGGCCCCATTCATTCGGATGGGTTTATTTACCACGGTGAAACAAAAACCTATCCATTAATGTAGCCTGAACCGCAACGTGCACCCATTCATGGCATACATCGTTAGATGCGTCTCCATGTTGCCTCGATGGGCATTACTTTTTTCAGTCAAAAGTGTCACCGTGGGGGGCGCTAGACGCCAAAAAGCGCACACCTTTAATAACTATTGGGAGCACAGGAATGAATGCAATACAACTCTAAACACCTCAAACTGACATAGAACCACCCCGAACACAACCACTACAGCCCTAAACCAAAGCAGCGAGAGGGGTCGAATGGGCCGTAAGGCATGCCCATATCAAAATTTCATGAAATTTTCTAGTTATTATTATTATTTTTTTCCTGACAAAAGGAAGGCCTTTTTGCCCCCCTAAATCAATATCGCAGATCCTTTAGCTCGCTCCATTTTGAAAAGTGTGTAGACTTCCGCACGGCGTGCTGACATTACGTGACTAGCGCGTGACGACACTCACAGAGCACACATAGAATTAGAATTGAATAGATCTGTCCCTATGGATCGGCTCATTGCTACCGATACCCGATCTAGAGTTTTTTTTCAATATCGGTGCCGATACAGATACCAGATATCGGATCGGTGCATCCCTAATAGTGATGTTTATTTTTCCATATGATATTAAAATGTATTCTATTAATTAGGGCCCGAGCACTTGCAGTGCGAAGGCCCTATTGTATCTGTAGGAATTTTTAGGGCCCGAGCACCTTCAGTGCGAAGGCCCTATTGTATTTGCAGGAATTTTTATAAGGGCCCGAGCACCTTCAGTGCGAAGGCCCTATTGTATTTGCAGGAATTTTTATTATTATTATTAGGGCCCGAGCACTTACAGTGCGAAGGCCCTATTGTATCTGTAGGAATTCTTCGCGTTATTATTATTTTTCTGACAAAAGGAAGGCCTTTTTGCCCCCCTAGACGTGCCCAAAAAGTCACCAAATTTTGCACGCAAGAAGGGCCTGGCGAAAAATTTGATATTTAATGGTTTGCATTAATGGGCGTGGCAAAATGGCTCAACAGCGCCCCCCGGAAAACTTTGTGCCTCAAGCCCCACGATACGGTTTGACGTACATGCACGAAAATTGGTACACACCTGTATCATGTCACAACTTAAAGAAAAGTCTCTTGGCGTCATGCCCGAAACCGAACAGGAAGTCGGCCATTTTGAATTAATCGTGTCACTTTGGCGCAATTTATGCCATTCCTTCGGCAGTTAATTCAGCCCGAACCGTAACGTGCACCCAGGTGTGTTATACATCAAAATGTGCGTCTCCATCCTGCGACTACACCCATTACTTTTCTCTTTCACAAGTGTTACCGTGGCGACGCTAGACGCCAACAAGCGCACCCCCCCTTCATCTGATTGGTCCATATTTGATAGTTCCCCAAAAGGCACCAAATTTGGCATGCAAGCCAGGCCTGGCGATAAATTTGATATTTCATGGTTTGCATTAATGGGCGTGGCAAAATGGCTCAACAGCGCCCCCCAGAAAACTTTGTGCCTCAAGCCCCACAATACGGTTTGATGTACATGCACGAAAATCGGTACACACCTGTATCATGGCGCAACTTAAACAAAAGTCTCTTGGAGCCATGGCCGAAACCGAACAGGAAGTCGGCCATTTTGAAATCTGATTGGTCCATATTTGATAGTTCTCCAAAAGTCACCAAATTTTGCATGCAAAACAGACTTGGCGATAAATTTGATATTTAATGGTTTGCATTAATGGGCGTGGCCTAACGGCTCAACAGCGCCCCCTAGAATACTTTTCTCTGCCATAACTTTTGAATGGTTTGACATAAAGAGTCGTGGGTGGTGTCATGGGACTCGGTATTGGGTCCTTGACCTTCATTGGCCTGAATTAGCCCCGCCCCTTCTTCTGATTGGTTGTCCCGATTTTCTGCCATAACTTTTGAATGGTTTGACATAGAGAGTCGTGGGTGGTGTCATCAGACTCTGTATGGAGTCCTTGACCTTCATTGGCCTGAATTAGCCCTGCCCCTTCTTCTGATTGGTTGTTCCTTTTTTCTGCTATAACTTTTGAATGGTTTGACATAGAGAGTCGTGGGTGGTGTCATTTCTGATATGCTTATGGGGGGCGGTGGACGTGAGTGCGAGGGCCCATTCATCGCTGCTTGCAGCTTTAATTATGGGCATGCCAAGTAGTGGCATGACCATATTGCAATCGTCCAGAATGGCCCAAAAGGCAATGTTGCTAGCATTTTGCTAACAAGCTAAAGTCTCAAAAGTCCCACAGCGCACCAGCGGGTGTACAGCATGACCCCGCTCTGATGTGGAAAAGAAAAATCCCCCAAAAGTGAAACACGGCCCGAAAAACCTGAAAAATGAAGGCGATATATTAGTATACAGAAAGGTTTCCCTTTTTTTATTATTATTATTCCGCACTTTTTTTCGTCCGTTAATACGGCCCGAACCGCAACGTGCACCCATGCATGGCATACATCGTTGGATGCGTCTCCATCGTGATTCGATGGGTATTACTTTTCTCAGTAATAGGGGTTACCCTGGCAACGCTAGTTGCCAAAAAGCAAAAAAAAAGGCGAAAATTCCCGCGCTTATTGCTCGGCCGAACTTTATCGTAGAGACATCGTTCAAACTTTGAAACACTCGGCCCGATAGTCTTTAAAGGACCATACAACTTCATCATTCTAGTTATTACGGTTTTTGCGATATTTAACTTTCAATTTAAAAAAAAAATCCCTTTTATTTTGGACGTTTGTTGCTAGGCAACGGTTTATCGTACAGACATCATTACAACATTGACATACCCGGGACGCTTTGTACTGCAACATATTTTAGTCTCGTCAAGCTTGCTATTACGGTTTTTGAGGTATTCCACTTTGCGAATTTTGATGCTAACGGAATTTCGGACGCTTGTTGTGCGGCAACACGATATCGTAGAGACTTTCATTTAACGTTAAAAGACTCGGGTTGCTGTGGACTACATCATACTAAGGTCTCATTACGCTGTCGTTTACAGCTTTTGAGATATTGAAGCCTAATTGTCCCATTCTATCCTATGGAGCTTGTTACCATGGCAACAAAAACCTATGCATTTGTATGGGGGAGTATGTGAATAAAACATCTGTTAATGCTGCCCAGACCGGAACGTGCACCCATGCATGGCATACATCGTTGGATGCGTCTCGATCGTGCCTCGATGGGCATTACTTTTCTCAGTCAAAAGTGTTACCGTGGCAACGCTAGATGCCAAAAAGCAAAAAAAAAAGGCAAAAATTCGAACGTTTATTGCTCGGCCAGACTTTATCGTAGAGACATCGTTCAAACTTTCAAACACTCGGCCCGATTGGCACTAACGCACCGTACAAGCTCATTATGCCAATTATTACACTTTTTGCGATAATGACCTTTCATTTTTTTCTTTATTTCCGTTTGACTTTGGACGCTTGTTGCTAGGCAACAGATTATCCTAGAGACATCCCACAAATGTTCCCCGACTCGGCACGCTGTGGACTTCAACATATTCAAATTTCATGAAGCTGTTATTTAAGGAAATTTTATGTCAAAATCCATGCCAAATGGCCCCATTCATTCGGATGGGTTTATTTACCACGGTGAAACAAAAACCTATCCATTAATGTAGCCTGAACCGCAACGTGCACCCATTCACGGCATACATCGTTAGATGCGTCTCCATGTTGCCTCGATGGGCATTACTTTTTTCAGTCAAAAGTGTCACCGTGGGGGGCGCTAGACGCCAAAAAGCGCACACCTTTAATAACTATTGGGAGCACAGGAATGAATGCAATACAACTCTAAACACCTCAAACTGACATAGAACCACCCCGAACACAACCACTACAGCCCTAAACCAAAGCAGCGAGAGGGGTCGAATGGGCCGTAAGGCATGCCCATATCAAAATTTCATGAAATTTTCTAGTTATTATTATTATTTTTTTCCTGACAAAAGGAAGGCCTTTTTGCCCCCCTAAATCAATATCGCAGATCCTTTAGCTCGCTCCATTTTGAAAAGTGTGTAGACTTCCGCACGGCGTGCTGACATTACGTGACTAGCGCGTGACGACACTCACAGAGCACACATAGAATTAGAATTGAATAGATCTGTCCCTATGGATCGGCTCATTGCTACCGATACCCGATCTAGAGTTTTTTTTCAATATCGGTGCCGATACAGATACCAGATATCGGATCGGTGCATCCCTAATAGTGATGTTTATTTTTCCATATGATATTAAAATGTATTCTATTAATTAGGGCCCGAGCACTTGCAGTGCGAAGGCCCTATTGTATCTGTAGGAATTTTTAGGGCCCGAGCACCTTCAGTGCGAAGGCCCTATTGTATTTGCAGGAATTTTTATAAGGGCCCGAGCACCTTCAGTGCGAAGGCCCTATTGTATTTGCAGGAATTTTTATTATTATTATTAGGGCCCGAGCACTTACAGTGCGAAGGCCCTATTGTATCTGTAGGAATTCTTCGCGTTATTATTATTTTTCTGACAAAAGGAAGGCCTTTTTGCCCCCCTAGACGTGCCCAAAAAGTCACCAAATTTTGCACGCAAGAAGGGCCTGGCGAAAAATTTGATATTTAATGGTTTGCATTAATGGGCGTGGCAAAATGGCTCAACAGCGCCCCCCGGAAAACTTTGTGCCTCAAGCCCCACGATACGGTTTGACGTACATGCACGAAAATTGGTACACACCTGTATCATGTCACAACTTAAAGAAAAGTCTCTTGGCGTCATGCCCGAAACCGAACAGGAAGTCGGCCATTTTGAATTAATCGTGTCACTTTGGCGCAATTTATGCCATTCCTTCGGCAGTTAATTCAGCCCGAACCGTAACGTGCACCGAGGTGTGTTATACATCAAAATGTGCGTCTCCATCCTGCGACTACACCCATTACTTTTCTCTTTCACAAGTGTTACCGTGGCGACGCTAGACGCCAACAAGCGCACCCCCCCTTCATCTGATTGGTCCATATTTGATAGTTCCCCAAAAGGCACCAAATTTGGCATGCAAGCCAGGCCTGGCGATAAATTTGATATTTCATGGTTTGCATTAATGGGCGTGGCAAAATGGCTCAACAGCGCCCCCCAGAAAACTTTGTGCCTCAAGCCCCACAATACGGTTTGATGTACATGCACGAAAATCGGTACACACCTGTATCATGGCGCAACTTAAACAAAAGTCTCTTGGAGCCATGGCCGAAACCGAACAGGAAGTCGGCCATTTTGAAATCTGATTGGTCCATATTTGATAGTTCTCCAAAAGTCACCAAATTTTGCATGCAAAACAGACTTGGCGATAAATTTGATATTTAATGGTTTGCATTAATGGGCGTGGCCTAACGGCTCAACAGCGCCCCCTAGAATACTTTTCTCTGCCATAACTTTTGAATGGTTTGACATAAAGAGTCGTGGGTGGTGTCATGGGACTCGGTATTGGGTCCTTGACCTTCATTGGCCTGAATTAGCCCCGCCCCTTCTTCTGATTGGTTGTCCCGATTTTCTGCCATAACTTTTGAATGGTTTGACATAGAGAGTCGTGGGTGGTGTCATCAGACTCTGTATGGAGTCCTTGACCTTCATTGGCCTGAATTAGCCCTGCCCCTTCTTCTGATTGGTTGTTCCTTTTTTCTGCTATAACTTTTGAATGGTTTGACATAGAGAGTCGTGGGTGGTGTCATTTCTGATATGCTTATGGGGGGCGGTGGACGTGAGTGCGAGGGCCCGTTCATCGCTGCTTGCAGCTTTAATTATGGGCATGCCAAGTAGTGGCATGACCATATTGCAATCGTCCAGAATGGCCCAAAAGGCAATGTTGCTAGCATTTTGCTAACAAGCTAAAGTCTCAAAAGTCCCACAGCGCACCAGCGGGTGTACAGCATGACCCCGCTCTGATGTGGAAAAGAAAAATCCCCCAAAAGTGAAACACGGCCCGAAAAACCTGAAAAATGAAGGCGATATATTAGTATACAGAAAGGTTTCCCTTTTTTTATTATTATTATTCCGCACTTTTTTTTGTCCGTTAATACGGCCCGAACCGCAACGTGCACCCATGCATGGCATACATCGTTGGATGCGTCTCCATCGTGATTCGATGGGTATTACTTTTCTCAGTAATAGGGCTTACCCTGGCAACGCTAGTTGCCAAAAAGCAAAAAAAAAGGCGAAAATTCCCGCGCTTATTGCTCGGCCGAACTTTATCGTAGAGACATCGTTCAAACTTTGAAACACTCGGCCCGATAGTCTTTAAAGGACCATACAACTTCATCATTCTAGTTATTACGGTTTTTGCGATATTTAACTTTCAATTTAAAAAAAAAATCCCTTTTATTTTGGACGTTTGTTGCTAGGCAACGGTTTATCGTACAGACATCATTACAACATTGACATACCCGGGACGCTTTGTACTGCAACATATTTTAGTCTCGTCAAGCTTGCTATTACGGTTTTTGAGGTATTCCACTTTGCGAATTTTGATGCTAACGGAATTTCGGACGCTTGTTGTGCGGCAACACGATATCGTAGAGACTTTCATTTAACGTTAAAAGACTCGGGTTGCTGTGGACTACATCATACTAAGGTCTCATTACGCTGTCGTTTACAGCTTTTGAGATATTGAAGCCTAATTGTCCCATTCTATCCTATGGAGCTTGTTACCATGGCAACAAAAACCTATGCATTTGTATGGGGGAGTATGTGAATAAAACATCTGTTAATGCTGCCCAGACCGGAACGTGCACCCATGCATGGCATACATCGTTGGATGCGTCTCGATCGTGCCTCGATGGGCATTACTTTTCTCAGTCAAAAGTGTTACCGTGGCAACGCTAGATGCCAAAAAGCAAAAAAAAAAGGCAAAAATTCGAACGTTTATTGCTCGGCCAGACTTTATCGTAGAGACATCGTTCAAACTTTCAAACACTCGGCCCGATTGGCACTAACGCACCGTACAAGCTCATTATGCCAATTATTACACTTTTTGCGATAATGACCTTTCATTTTTTTCTTTATTTCCGTTTGACTTTGGACGCTTGTTGCTAGGCAACAGATTATCCTAGAGACATCCCACAAATGTTCCCCGACTCGGCACGCTGTGGACTTCAACATATTCAAATTTCATGAAGCTGTTATTTAAGGAAATTTTATGTCAAAATCCATGCCAAATGGCCCCATTCATTCGGATGGGTTTATTTACCACGGTGAAACAAAAACCTATCCATTAATGTAGCCTGAACCGCAACGTGCACCCATTCACGGCATACATCGTTAGATGCGTCTCCATGTTGCCTCGATGGGCATTACTTTTTTCAGTCAAAAGTGTCACCGTGGGGGGCGCTAGACGCCAAAAAGCGCACACCTTTAATAACTATTGGGAGCACAGGAATGAATGCAATACAACTCTAAACACCTCAAACTGACATAGAACCACCCCGAACACAACCACTACAGCCCTAAACCAAAGCAGCGAGAGGGGTCGAATGGGCCGTAAGGCATGCCCATATCAAAATTTCATGAAATTTTCTAGTTATTATTATTATTTTTTTCCTGACAAAAGGAAGGCCTTTTTGCCCCCCTAAATCAATATCGCAGATCCTTTAGCTCGCTCCATTTTGAAAAGTGTGTAGACTTCCGCACGGCGTGCTGACATTACGTGACTAGCGCGTGACGACACTCACAGAGCACACATAGAATTAGAATTGAATAGATCTGTCCCTATGGATCGGCTCATTGCTACCGATACCCGATCTAGAGTTTTTTTTCAATATCGGTGCCGATACAGATACCAGATATCGGATCGGTGCATCCCTAATAGTGATGTTTATTTTTCCATATGATATTAAAATGTATTCTATTAATTAGGGCCCGAGCACTTGCAGTGCGAAGGCCCTATTGTATCTGTAGGAATTTTTAGGGCCCGAGCACCTTCAGTGCGAAGGCCCTATTGTATTTGCAGGAATTTTTATAAGGGCCCGAGCACCTTCAGTGCGAAGGCCCTATTGTATTTGCAGGAATTTTTATTATTATTATTAGGGCCCGAGCACTTACAGTGCGAAGGCCCTATTGTATCTGTAGGAATTCTTCGCGTTATTATTATTTTTCTGACAAAAGGAAGGCCTTTTTGCCCCCCTAGACGTGCCCAAAAAGTCACCAAATTTTGCACGCAAGAAGGGCCTGGCGAAAAATTTGATATTTAATGGTTTGCATTAATGGGCGTGGCAAAATGGCTCAACAGCGCCCCCCGGAAAACTTTGTGCCTCAAGCCCCACGATACGGTTTGACGTACATGCACGAAAATTGGTACACACCTGTATCATGTCACAACTTAAAGAAAAGTCTCTTGGCGTCATGCCCGAAACCGAACAGGAAGTCGGCCATTTTGAATTAATCGTGTCACTTTGGCGCAATTTATGCCATTCCTTCGGCAGTTAATTCAGCCCGAACCGTAACGTGCACCCAGGTGTGTTATACATCAAAATGTGCGTCTCCATCCTGCGACTACACCCATTACTTTTCTCTTTCACAAGTGTTACCGTGGCGACGCTAGACGCCAACAAGCGCACCCCCCCTTCATCTGATTGGTCCATATTTGATAGTTCCCCAAAAGGCACCAAATTTGGCATGCAAGCCAGGCCTGGCGATAAATTTGATATTTCATGGTTTGCATTAATGGGCGTGGCAAAATGGCTCAACAGCGCCCCCCAGAAAACTTTGTGCCTCAAGCCCCACAATACGGTTTGATGTACATGCACGAAAATCGGTACACACCTGTATCATGGCGCAACTTAAACAAAAGTCTCTTGGAGCCATGGCCGAAACCGAACAGGAAGTCGGCCATTTTGAAATCTGATTGGTCCATATTTGATAGTTCTCCAAAAGTCACCAAATTTTGCATGCAAAACAGACTTGGCGATAAATTTGATATTTAATGGTTTGCATTAATGGGCGTGGCCTAACGGCTCAACAGCGCCCCCTAGAATACTTTTCTCTGCCATAACTTTTGAATGGTTTGACATAAAGAGTCGTGGGTGGTGTCATGGGACTCGGTATTGGGTCCTTGACCTTCATTGGCCTGAATTAGCCCCGCCCCTTCTTCTGATTGGTTGTCCCGATTTTCTGCCATAACTTTTGAATGGTTTGACATAGAGAGTCGTGGGTGGTGTCATCAGACTCTGTATGGAGTCCTTGACCTTCATTGGCCTGAATTAGCCCTGCCCCTTCTTCTGATTGGTTGTTCCTTTTTTCTGCTATAACTTTTGAATGGTTTGACATAGAGAGTCGTGGGTGGTGTCATTTCTGATATGCTTATGGGGGGCGGTGGACGTGAGTGCGAGGGCCCGTTCATCGCTGCTTGCAGCTTTAATTATGGGCATGCCAAGTAGTGGCATGACCATATTGCAATCGTCCAGAATGGCCCAAAAGGCAATGTTGCTAGCATTTTGCTAACAAGCTAAAGTCTCAAAAGTCCCACAGCGCACCAGCGGGTGTACAGCATGACCCCGCTCTGATGTGGAAAAGAAAAATCCCCCAAAAGTGAAACACGGCCCGAAAAACCTGAAAAATGAAGGCGATATATTAGTATACAGAAAGGTTTCCCTTTTTTTATTATTATTATTCCGCACTTTTTTTCGTCCGTTAATACGGCCCGAACCGCAACGTGCACCCATGCATGGCATACATCGTTGGATGCGTCTCCATCGTGATTCGATGGGTATTACTTTTCTCAGTAATAGGGGTTACCCTGGCAACGCTAGTTGCCAAAAAGCAAAAAAAAAGGCGAAAATTCCCGCGCTTATTGCTCGGCCGAACTTTATCGTAGAGACATCGTTCAAACTTTGAAACACTCGGCCCGATAGTCTTTAAAGGACCATACAACTTCATCATTCTAGTTATTACGGTTTTTGCGATATTTAACTTTCAATTTAAAAAAAAAATCCCTTTTATTTTGGACGTTTGTTGCTAGGCAACGGTTTATCGTACAGACATCATTACAACATTGACATACCCGGGACGCTTTGTACTGCAACATATTTTAGTCTCGTCAAGCTTGCTATTACGGTTTTTGAGGTATTCCACTTTGCGAATTTTGATGCTAACGGAATTTCGGACGCTTGTTGTGCGGCAACACGATATCGTAGAGACTTTCATTTAACGTTAAAAGACTCGGGTTGCTGTGGACTACATCATACTAAGGTCTCATTACGCTGTCGTTTACAGCTTTTGAGATATTGAAGCCTAATTGTCCCATTCTATCCTATGGAGCTTGTTACCATGGCAACAAAAACCTATGCATTTGTATGGGGGAGTATGTGAATAAAACATCTGTTAATGCTGCCCAGACCGGAACGTGCACCCATGCATGGCATACATCGTTGGATGCGTCTCGATCGTGCCTCGATGGGCATTACTTTTCTCAGTCAAAAGTGTTACCGTGGCAACGCTAGATGCCAAAAAGCAAAAAAAAAAGGCAAAAATTCGAACGTTTATTGCTCGGCCAGACTTTATCGTAGAGACATCGTTCAAACTTTCAAACACTCGGCCCGATTGGCACTAACGCACCGTACAAGCTCATTATGCCAATTATTACACTTTTTGCGATAATGACCTTTCATTTTTTTCTTTATTTCCGTTTGACTTTGGACGCTTGTTGCTAGGCAACAGATTATCCTAGAGACATCCCACAAATGTTCCCCGACTCGGCACGCTGTGGACTTCAACATATTCAAATTTCATGAAGCTGTTATTTAAGGAAATTTTATGTCAAAATCCATGCCAAATGGCCCCATTCATTCGGATGGGTTTATTTACCACGGTGAAACAAAAACCTATCCATTAATGTAGCCTGAACCGCAACGTGCACCCATTCATGGCATACATCGTTAGATGCGTCTCCATGTTGCCTCGATGGGCATTACTTTTTTCAGTCAAAAGTGTCACCGTGGGGGGCGCTAGACGCCAAAAAGCGCACACCTTTAATAACTATTGGGAGCACAGGAATGAATGCAATACAACTCTAAACACCTCAAACTGACATAGAACCACCCCGAACACAACCACTACAGCCCTAAACCAAAGCAGCGAGAGGGGTCGAATGGGCCGTAAGGCATGCCCATATCAAAATTTCATGAAATTTTCTAGTTATTATTATTATTTTTTTCCTGACAAAAGGAAGGCCTTTTTGCCCCCCTAAACGTGCCCAAAAAGTCACCAAATTTTGCATGCAAGTCAGGCCTGGCGAAAAATTTTATATTTAATGGTTTGCATTAATGGGCGTGGCAAAATGGCTCAACAGCGTCCCCTAGAAAACTTTGTGCCTCAAGCCCCACGATACGGTTTGACGTACATGCACGAAAATCGGTACACACCTGTATCATGGCGCAACTTAAAGAAAAGTCTCTGGGCGTCATGTCGAGAAAACGAACAGGAAGTCGGCCATTTTGAATTAATCGTGTCATTTTGGCGAAATTTATGCCTTCCTTCGGCAGTTAATTCAGCCCGAACCGTAACGTTCCCCCAAGTGTGTTATACATCAAAACGTGCGTCTCCATCCTCCGACCCCATGCATTACTTTTCTCTTTCAAAAGCGTTACCGTGGCGACGCTAGACGCCAAAAAGCATGCCCACCCTTCATCTGATTGGTTCAGACAGAAAAAACTTTGCGCCTCAAGCCCCATAATACGCTTTGACGTACATGAACGAAAATCGGTACACTCCTGTATCATGTCGCAACTTAAAGAAAAGTCTCTTGGCGCCATGGCCGAAACCGAACAGGAAGTCAGCTATTTTGAACATTCTGCATTAATCGCGTAATTTTGGAGCACTATATGCCATTCCTTCGAGAATTAATTCAGCCCGAACCGTATCGTGAACCCAGGTGTGTTATACATCAAAATGTGCGTCTCCATTCTGCGACTACACGCATTACTTTTCTCTTTCAAAAGTGTTACCGTGGCGACGCTAGACGCCAACAAGCGCCCCCCCCCCCCCCCTTCATCTGATTGGTCCATATTTGATAGTTCCCCAAAAGGCACCAAATTTTGCACCCAAGCCAGGCGTGGCGAAAAATGTGGTATTTAATGGTTTGCATTAATGGGCGTGGCAAAATGGCTCAACAGCGCCCCCTTGAAAACTTTGTGCCTCAAGCCACACAATACGGTTAGACGTACATGCACGAAAATCGGTACACACCTGTATCATGGCGCAACTTAAACAAAAGTCTCTTGGGGTCATGCCCAAAACCGAACAGGATGTCGGCCATTTTGAATTAATCGTGTCATTTTGGCGAAATTTATGCCATTCCTTCTGCAGTTAATTCACCCCGAACCGTAACGTGCACCCAGGTGTGTTATACATCAAAATGTGCGTCTCCATCCTGCGACTACGCGCATTACTTTTCTCTTTCAAAAGTGTTACCTTGGCGACGCTAGACGCCAAAAGGCGCACCCCCCCTTCATCTGATTGGTCCATATTTTATAGTTCTCCACAAGTCACCAAATTTTGCATGCAAGCCAGGCTTGGCGATAAATTTGATATTTCATGGCTTGCATTAATGGGCGTGGCCTAACGGCTCAACAGCGCCCCCTAGAATACTTTTATCTGCCATAACTATTGAATGGTTTGACATAGAGAGTCGTGGGTGGTGTCATGGGACTCTGTAATGAGTCCTCAAGCTTCGTTGGCCTTAATTAGCCCCGCCCCTTCTTCTGATTGGTTGTCCCGATTTTCTGCTATAACTTTTGAAGGGTTTGACATAGAGTCGTGGGTGGTGTCATCAGATTCTGTATGGAGTCCTTGACCTTCATTGGCCTGAATTAGCCCCTCCTCTTCTTCTGATTGGTTGTCCCTTTTTTCTGCTATAACTTTTGAATGGTTTGACATAGGAAGTCGTGGGTGGTGTCATGGGACTCTGTAATGAGTTCTTGAGCTTCATTGGCCTTAATTAGCCCCGCCCCTTCTTCTGATTGGTTGTCCCGATTTTCTGCTATAACTTTGGAATGGTTTGACATAGAGAGTCGTTGGTGGTGTCATCACATTCTGTATGGAGTCCTTGACCTTCATTGGCCTGAATTAGCCCCGCCCCTTCTTCTGATTGGTTGTCCCTTTTTTCTGCTATAACTTTTGAATGGTTTGACATAGGAAGTCGTTGGTGTTGTCATTTCTGATATGCTTATGGGGGGCGGTGGCCGTGAGTGCGAGGGCCCGTTCATCGCTGCTTGCAGCTTTAATTATTATTAGGGCCCGAGCACCTTCAGTGCGAAGGCCCTATTGTATCTGTAGGAATTCTTTGTATTATTTTTCTGACAAAAGGAAGGCCTTTTTGCCCCCCTAAACGTGCCCAAAAAGTCACCAAATTTTGCATGCAAGTCAGGCCTGGCGAAAAATTTGATATTTAATGGTTTACATTAATGGGCGTGGCAAAATGGCTCAACAGCGCCCCCCGGAAAACTTTGTGCCTCAAGCCCCACAATGCGGTTTGTCGTACATGCACGAAAATCGGTACACACCTGTATCATGGCCCAACTTAAAGAAAAGTCTCTGGGCGTCATGTCGAGAAACCGAACAGGAAGTCGGCCATTTTGAATTAATCGTGTCATTTTGGCGAAATTTATGCCTTCCTTCGGCAGTTAATACGGCCCGAACCGTAACGTGCACCCAGGTGTGTTATACATGAAAATGTGCGTCTCCATCCTCCGACACCACGCATTACTTTTCTCTTTCAAAAGCGTTACCGTGGCGACGCTAGACGCCGAAAGGCGCGCCCACCCTTCATCTGATTGGTTCAGACAGAAAAAACTTTGCGCCTCAAGCCCCTCAATACGGTTTGACGTACATGAACGAAAATCGCTACACACCTGTATCATGTCGCAACTTAAAGAAAAGTCTCTTGGCGCCACGGCCGAAACCGAACAGGAAGTCGGCCATTTTGAACATTCTGAATTAATCGCGTAATTTTGGAGCAATATATGCCATTCCTTCGAGAATTAATACGGCCCGAACCGTATCGTGAACCCAGATGTGTTATACATCAAAATGTCCGTCTCCATCCTGCGACTACACGCATTACTTTTCTCTTTCAAAAGTGTTACCGTGGCGACGCTAGACGCCAACAAGCGCACCCCCCCTTCATCTGATTGGTCCATATTTGATAGTTCCCCAAAAGGCACCAAATTTGGCACGCAAGCCAGGACTGGCGATAAATGTGATATTTCATGGTTTGCATTAATGGGCGTGGCAAAATGGCTCAACAGCGCCCCCCGGGAAAACTTTGTGCCTCAAGCCCCACAATACGGTTTGACGTACATGCACCAAAATCGCTATACACCTGTATCATGGCACAGCTTAAAGAAAAGTCTCTTGGAGCCATGGCCGAAACCGAACAGGAAGTCGGCCATTTTGAAATCTGATTGGTCCATATTTGATAGTTCTCCAAAAGTCACCAAATTTTGCATGCAAGACAGACTTGGCGATAAATTTGATATTTCACGGTTTGCATTAATGGGCATGGCCTAACGGCTCAACAGCGCCCCCTAGAATACTTTTCTCTGCCATAACTTTTGAATGGTTTGACATAGGAAGTTGTGGGTGGTGTCATGGGACTCTGTATGGAGTCCTTGACCTTCATTGGCCTGAATTAGCCCCACCCCTTCTTCTGATTGGTTGTCCCTTTTTTCTGCTATAACTTTTGAATGGTTTGACATAGGAAGTCGTGGGTGTTGTCATGGGACTCTGTAATGAGTTCTTAAGCTTCGTTGGCCTTAATTAGCCCCGCCCCTTCTTCTGATTGGTTGTCCCTTTTTTCTGCTATAACTTTTGAATGGTTTGACATAGGAAGTTGTGGGTGATGTCATGGGACTCTGTAATGAGTTCTTAAGCTTCGTTGGCCTTAATTAGCCCCGCCCCTTCTTCTGATTGGTTGTCCCGATTTTCTGCTATAACTTTGGAATGGTTTGACATAGAGAGTCGTGGGTGGTGTCATCAGATTCTGTATGGAGTCCTTGACCTTCATTGGCCTGAATTAGCCCCGCCCCTTCTTCTGATTGGTTGTCCCTTTTTTGTGCTATAACTTTTGAATGGTTTGACATAGAGAGTCGTGGGTGGTGTCATTTCTGATATGCTTATGGGGCGGTGGACGTGAGTGCGAGGGCCCGTTCATCGCTGCTTGCAGCTTTAATTATTATTATTATTATTATTATTATTATTAGGGCCCGAGCACTTGCAGTGCGAAGGCCCTATTGTATTTGCAGGAATTTTTAGGGCCCGAGCACCTTCAGTGCGAAGGCCCTATTGTATCTTTAGGAATTTTTTTTCTTTTTCTTTTTCTTTTTCTTCTGACAAAAGGAAGGCCTTTTTGCCCCCCTAAACATGCCCAAAAAGTCACCAAATTTTGCATGCCAGTCAGGCCTGGCGAAAAATTTGATATTTAATGGTTTACATTAATGGGCGTGGCAAAATGGCTCAACAGCGCCCCCTTGAAAACTTTGTTCCTCAAGCCCCACGATACGGTTTGACGTACATGCACGAAAATCGCTACACACCTGTATCAGTACACAACTTAAAGAAAAGTCTCTTGGCGCTATGGCCGAGACCCAACAGGAAATCAGCCATTTTGAATTAATCGTGTCACTTTGGCGCAATTTATGCCATTCCTTCGGCAGTTAATACGGCCCGAACCGTAACGTGCACCCAGGTGTGTTATACATCAAAATGTGCGTCTCCATCCTGCGACACCACGCATTACTTTTCTCTTTCAAAAGCGTTACCGTGGCGACGCTAGACGCCAAAAAGCGCGCCCACCCTTCATCTGATTGGTTCAGACCGAAAAAACTTTGCGCCTCAAGCCCCATAATACGGTTTGACGTACATGAACGAAAATCGGTACACACCTGTATCATGTCGCAACTTAAAGAAAAGTCTCTTGGCGCCATGGCCGAAACCGAACAGGAAGTCTGCCATTTTGAACATTCTGAATTAATCGCTTAATTTTGGAGCAATATATGCCATTCCTTCGAGAATTAATACGGCCCGAACCGTATCGTGAACCCAGATGTGTTATACATCAAAATGTGCGTCTCCATCCTGCGACACCACGCATTACTTTTCTCTTTCAAAAGTGTTACCGTGGCGACGCTAGACGCCAACAAGCGCACCCCCCCTTCATCTGATTGGTCCATATTTGATAGTTCCCCAAAAGGCACCAAATTTGGCATGCAAGCCAGGCCTGGCGGTAAATTTGATATTTTATGGTTTACATTAATGGGCGTGGCAAAATGGCTCAACAGCGCCCCCCGGAAAACTTTGTGCCTCAAGCCCCACGATACGGTTTGACGTACATGCACGAAAATCGCTACACACCTGTATCATGGCACAACTCCAAGAAAAGCCTCTTGGAGCCATGGCCGAAACCGAACAGGAAGTCGGCCATTTTGAATTAATTGTGTAATTTTGGCGCAATTTATGCCATTCCTTCGGCAATTAATACGGCCCGAACCGTAATGTGCACCCAGGTGTGTTATACATCAAAATGTGCGTCTCCATCCTGGGACTACACGCATTACTTTTGTCTTTCAAAAGTGTTACCGTGGCGACGCTAGACGCCAAAAGGCGCGCCCCTCCTTCATGTGATTGGTCCATATTTGATAGTTCTCCAAAAGTAATCAAATTTTGCATGCAAGTCAGACTTGGCGATACATTTGATATTTCATGGTTTGCATTACGGGGCGTGGCCTAACGGCTCAACAGCGCCCCCTAGAATACTTTTATCTGCCATAACTTTTGAATGGTTTGACATAGGAAGTTGTGGGTGGTGTCATGGGACTCAGTAATGAGTCCTTAAGCTTCGTTGGCCTTAATTAGCCCCGCCCCTTCTTCTGATTGGTTGTCCCTTTTTTCTGCTATAACTTTTTAATGGTTTGACTCCCGCTTCCTGATTCAAACGTCTGCCGGCCCCGCCCCCCGACCAATCAGTTGCGAGTAGGGTGATGACGGCCCCGCCCCCCGACCAATCAGCTGTTGTAATGTGGTGACGTTAGAAATAGTCCCGTGCTCAGCCCGGTTAGAACCACGGTAGAATGGTTACAGAAAAAGTAATAATAAAATAGTAGTGTTTTACTAATATTTATACCTTACAAATATTTAAAAAATTAGGAAAAAAAGGTTCCAGACATTATATCGCTATCTTGGTCTCTCCTAAGCCAGTAAGTCAATGTGAGGTATCAGCTGAGATATAGCTCAACCAGATCATTGCGATCTTTGGTGCCGGTGGTTGGGAGAACGAGCCTGGCAGGATGCTGAAATTTT
>NW_026906430.1:0-24458 GCF_033807715.1 Cololabis saira | reverse complement strand
TTCATAATGTATTGGACACCATTTGTCGAAAAGTTGATGTAGAGAAACAGTTCAACATCAAAACTCCGGAAAAAACATTGTGGAGAGAGAACTTCTGCAGTGGCAACGTCAGAACAAATCCTCCACTGCTCCTCTCAAAGTGACCTTCTTTAGAGGCAGGATGGACTCAGGTGCTCTGCAAAAGAACTTCTCACAGGTAAAACAAAAACCAACATAGACTGAACACAGACTGGCCGACGCAAAGGCCTGAATCAGTGAAACCCAGGACAAAGGAAAAAGGTGAATTTGATCCCATTTGGTTATTCATACAGTGTTCAATCACATTGTTAAGATAAGATAAGATACGATACGATACGATACGATACGATACGATACGATAAGATAAAATAAGATAATCCTTTATTTCTCCCTCAATGGGGAAACCCACTTTGTTCAGCAGCAGTAACTTAACACACACATGCAGGGGAGGGTAAAAAAGTAAAAAGTAAAAAATATATATAATTACGAAATATAAAGAGTATACACATTGCAATGGAAATAAAAGTAGTGCGAGAGAAAAAAAAACAGTGCAAAAAAAGCAGGTAGAATGTGTGTGGGGTAACAGACAGATATTGCACATCTTGTTATTGTTATTACACGTGTTCTTGTCCATTAACTACTGAGATCAGCCTGGTTGTGGAGTTTGATGGCAGCGGGGAGGAATCCAATCCAATCCACTTTATTTGTATAGCACATTTTAAAAACAACAAGGTTACCAAAGTGCTGCACAATGATTAAAACAAAACATAATAAAATAGTAAAAACTAAAAACAGAGTAAAATAGATAAGAGCACATAAAAGCACGAAATAAAAACACACAAGACAGAAAACAACCAGTGATTCATAAACATAAAAGACAGGACAGAGACCACAGAACTCTCATGCTGGATTAAAAGGCAAAGAATAAAAATACGTTTTAAGACGAGATTTAAAAATTTCGAGTGTGGGGGCCATTTTGATGTGGGGAGGAAGCTTGTTCCAGAGTTTAGGGGCTATTGCTGAAAAAGCTCGGTCGCCCCTGGTCTTTTGCCTAGTTTTGGGAACGACAAGACGTAACTGAGTAGAAGACATCAAAGACCTTGAGGGAGTGTAAACGTGTAGGAGGTCTGAGATATATTTTGGTGCCAACCCATTTAGTGACTTAAAAACAAACAATAGTATTTTAAAATGTATTCTAAAAGAGACAGGGAGCCAGTGAAGGGAGGCCAGAACGGGTCTATGTGATCATACGGGTTCCTGTTAAAAGACGAGCAGCCGCGTTTTGGACTAACTGTAAGCGTGAAGGGAGGTCTGGTTGACACCAGTATAGAGGGCATTACAGTAGTACCAGTTATAGTACCAGTAATACCAGTTATAGTACCAGTTATAGTACCAGTTATAGTACCAGTAGTACCAGTTATAGTACCAGTTATAGTACCAGTAGTACCAGTTATAGTACCAGTTATAGTACCAGTAGTACCAGTTATAGTACCAGTAGTATAGAGGGCAATACAGTAGTACCAGTTATAGTACCAGTTATAGTACCAGTTATAGTACCAGTAGTATAGAGGGCATTACAGTAGTCCAAACGGGTTGAGATAAAAGCATGAATCACTCGTTCAAAATCATTAAAAGATAAAACAAATACAATTTTAGATAAAAGCCTCAGATGATAAAAACTGGATTTTACTACAGAATTTACTTGCTTGTCCAGTTTAAGATCATTGTCCATTTTGACGCCGAGGTTGGTGACTGTAGTTTTTAAGTAAATGTGTAGGGAACCCAGATCAATAGCAGGGCCATCACAGGCCCGATTGGGTCCAAACACCATGACCTCAGTTTTACCTTCATTTAAATTTAAAAAGTTTAATTCCATCCAGGCCTTAATGTCCTTTAGGCACTCTAGCAGAGGCATCAGGGAGCTGTTGTCATTTCTTTTGAGGGGCAGGTAGATTTGAGATTCATCTGCATAAACATGATAAGAGATGCTTTTTAAAAATCAGTCCAAGGGGGAGAAGGTATAAAGGGAAGAGGATGGGTCCGAGAATTGAACCCTGGGGAACTCCACAAGATAAAGGGACAGGAGACGATTGGGAGTCACCAAGTCTGACTGAGAAGCATCTCTGGGACAGATATGACCTGAACCATTCCAAGGCAGTGTCTCTGATACCAACACAATGCTCTAGCCGAGAAATGAGAGTTGTGTGATCAACTGTATCAAAGGCAGCAGTAAGGTCTAAAAGCATAAGAATCGCAGAATAACCAGAGTCAATAGTTAAAAAGATGTCATTAAAAACTCTTAACAGTGCAGACTCAGTACTGTGGAAAGCTGAGGAAGGACCTGATGGAGCTGATGGATCTCTCCAGGGTTCTGAAGGAGCTCTCCAGGGTTCTGTTGGAGCTCTCCAGGGTTCTGTTGGATCTCCAGGGTTCTGATGGAGCTCTCCAGGGTTCTGATGGAGCTCTCAAGTTATAGTACCAGTAGTACCAGTTGTGGTACCCAGTGTAGTACCAGTTATAGTACCAGTTATAGTACCAGTGGTACAAGTTGTAGTACCAGTTATAGTACCAGTAATACCAGTTGTAGTACCAGTTTTAGTACCAGTAGTACCAGTTATAGTACCAGTTATAGTACCAGTAGTACCAGTTATAGTACCAGTTATAGTACCAGTAGTACCAGTTATAGTACCAGTAGTACCAGTTATAGTACCAGTTATAGTACCAGTAGTACCAGTTTTAGTACCAGTAGTACCAGTTAAACTACCAGTAGTACCAGTTATAGTACCAGTAATACCAGTTGTAGTAACAGTTATAGTACCAGTTATAGTACCAGTAGTACCAGTTATAGTACCAGTTATAGTACCAGTAGTACCAGTTATAGTACCAGTTATAGTACCAGTAGTACCAGTTATAGTACCAGTAGTACCAGTTATAGTACCAGTTATAGTACCAGTAGTACCAGTTATAGTACCAGTTATAGTACCAGTAGTACCAGTTATAGTACCAGTTATAGTACCAGTAGTACCAGTTATAGTACCAGTAGTACCAGTTATAGTACCAGTAGTACCAGTTATAGTACCAGTAGTACCAGTTATAGTACCAGTAATACCAGTTGTAGTACCAGTTATAGTACCAGTAGTACCAGTTATAGTACCAGTTATAGTACCAGTTATAGTACCAGTAGTACCAGTTGTAGTACCAGTTATAGTACCAGTTATAGTACCAGTTATAGTACTAGTAGTACCAGTTATAGTACCAGTTATAGTACCAGTAGTACCAGTTATAGTACCAGTAGTACCAGTTATAGTACCAGTTATAGTACCAGTAGTACCAGTTGTAGTACCAGTTATAGTACCAGTAGTACCAGTTATAGTACCAGTTATAGTACCAGTTATAGTACCAGTAGTACCAGTTGTAGTACCAGTTATAGTATCAGTAGTACCAGTTATAGTACCAGTTATAGTACCAGTAGTACCAGTTATAGTACCAGTTATAGTACCAGTAGTACCAGTTGTAGTACCAGTTATAGTACCAGTTATAGTACTAGTAGTACCAGTTATAGTACCAGTAGTACCAGTTATAGTACCAGTTATAGTACCAGTAGTACCAGTTATAGTACCAGTAGTACCAGTTGTAGTACCAGTTATAGTACCAGTAGTACCAGTTATAGTACCAGTTATAGTACCAGTAGTACCAGTTATAGTACCAGTTATAGTACCAGTAGTACCAGTTATAGTACCAGTAGTACCAGTTGTAGTACCCTGTGTGACAGACAGATATTGTGACAGATATTATGTTGTTATTTCACGTTATTGTCGTTATTATTATTGTCCGTTGCCATGGTGATCAGCCTGGTTGTTCAGTCGGCAGCGGGAGGAAGGACCTGATGGATCTCCTAACCCTAACCTAGGACAGAGCTAGTACTACTACTACAGTACAGGACAGAGCTAGTACTACTACTACAGTACAGTACAGAGCTAGTACTACTACTACAGTACAGGACAGAGCTAGTACTACTACTACTACTACTACAGTACAGTACAGAGCTAGTACTACTACTACAGTACAGGACAGAGCTAGTACTACTACTACAGTACAGGACAGAGCTAGTACTACTACTACTACAGTACACTACAGAGCTAGTACTACTACTACTACAGTACAGGACAGAGCTAGTACTACTACAGTACAGGACAGAGCTAGTACTACTACTACAGTACAGGACAGAGCTAGTACTACTACTACAGTACAGAGCTAGTACTACTACAGTACAGAGCTAGTACTACTACTACAGTACAGGACAGAGCTAGTACTACTACTACAGTACAGGACAGAGCTAGTACTACTACAGTACAGGACAGAGCTAGTACTACTACTACAGTACAGGACATAGCTAGTACTACTACAGTACAGGACAGAGCTAGTACTACTACTACAGTACAGGACAGAGCTAGTACTACTAACACAGTACAGGACAGAGCTAGTACTACTACAGTACAGGACAGAGCTAGTACTACTACTACAGTACAGTACAGAGCTAGTACTACTACAGTACAGGACAGAGCTAGTACTACTACTACAGTACAGGACATAGCTAGTACTACTACTACAGTACAGTACAGAGCTAGTACTACTACTACAGTACAGGACAGAGCTAGTACTACTACTACAGTACAGTACAGAGCTAGTACTACTACTACAGTACAGTACAGAGCTAGTACTACTACTACAGTACAGGACATAGCTAGTACTACTACTACAGTACAGTACAGAGCTAGTACTACTACTACAGTAGTGTTCAGAAAACGACGTGGACTTTATTGACAACTGGGAAACATTCTGGGGAAAGCCTGGTCTGATTAGAAGGGACGGCATTCATCCCACCCGGGATGGTGCAGCTCTTATGTCTAGAAATCTGGCCAATGTTATTAGACACTCCCCCTGACAATGCAGGGTCCAGGCCAGGATGCAGAGCTGTAGTTTAACACACTTCTCTGCTGCTTCTCGAGGACCAACGCCTGCCAACAAAACTATAGGATTGCATTATGTAATTAGCGACTCTAAAACTGTAGGATTACATGATATTGGCGACTCTGGCCAGGTGCCTAGCAAAATAGAAGTGGTTGCAGTTCCCCGCCCTCCAAAAGTTCACCAGGTGCAGCGTTATAGAGGCGTTAACCAAGATAACCTTGTAAAAATTAAAACCAATGTACATTTGGTACCAATTACAGACCGAAAAATTAGATGCGGACTACTAAATATACGATCATTAAGCTCCAAGTCTCTGTTAGTAAATGATATAATTACAGAGAGCAGGAGTGATATTTTCTGCTTAACAGAAACATGGTTACAGGAGGAAGAGTATGTTAGTTTGAATGAATCAACTCCGCCCGGCTACTTTAATCATCACATTCCTAGAAGCACGGGCCGAGGCGGAGGAGTCGCAGCAATTTATAACTCCGGTCTCCAAACAAAAATTGAACCTAAGTGCAACTATAATACATTTGAAAGCCTCATGCTTGGTCTGAAATTTCCGAGCTGGAAATCAGAGAAGCCAGTTGTGTTAGTGGTAGTGTACCGGCCCCCTGCTGGTGCGTATCTAGAGTTTTTGTCTGAATTTTCAGATTTCCTTTCTGGATTATTGATCAGCACAGATAAATTCATCATAGTGGGTGATTTTAACATTCATATGGATGTTGAAAGCGATAATCTTAAATTAGCCTTCGATTCTCTTCTAGAATCAATGGGTATCTCACAAAAAGTGGATAAACCGACGCACTGTTTTAATCATACTCTCGATCTCGTTCTCACCTACGGTGTTGAAACTGATGGTCTGTTGGTGTCACCTGTAAACTCCCTTTTATCCGACCATTACTTAATAACGTTTGAATTTAATTTTGTTGATGTTGAAGTGCAAAATAGGAGGTATTATTTTAGCAGATGTTTGTCTGATGAAGTTATTGTTAAATTTAGGGAGGCCATTGCTTATCTTACGACAGTGCGAAATAGTGATGTAATCGAGGCCAGTGACCTGGGTTCTACCTCTGCAGATGTTGATTTCCTTGCTAGTAACACTGCTGATTTGTTGCATTCAGCTTTAGATGAAGTTGCTCCTTTGAAAAGGAGGGTTTCTAGCCACAGGAGCTTAACTCCCTGGTATAATTCAGATATCCGCATGTTGAAACAAAACGTGCGTAAAATGGAAAGGAAGTGGTACTCTTGTAGGTCTGTAGACTCTTATCGTGAATGGAAAGATATTCTAATAGTATATAAAAAAGCCATTCGCAAAGCCAGAACAGCTTATTATTCAACGTTGATAGAGGATAACAAAAGTAACCCACGTTTTCTGTTCAGCACTGTAGCCAGGCTGACAAAGAGTCACAGCTCTGTTGAGCCGTGCATTCCTGCAGCTCTCGGTAGTGAGGACTTTATGAGCTTCTTCAACAGTAAAATCGCGAGAATTAGAGAAGAAATCAACCAGCCGGTTGTGGGCGTTTCTTCAGCTTTAGCGACTTCCCTACGCTCTGACTTGCCTCTAGACTGTTTTGATCCTATAGACCTCCCTGAGCTGACCTCACTCGTCAATAGAGCTAAGTCAACCACATGTATGTTAGACCCCATCCCGACTCGACTATTCAAGCATATTTTTTCTCTTATTGGTACGACAATACTGGACCAAATTAACCTATCCCTAAGTTTAGGATATGTACCACAGGTTTTCAAAGTGGCAGTAATTAAACCTTTACTTAAAAAACCTTCTCTTGACCCAGACACCTTAGCTAATTATAGACCAATTTCCAACCTTCCATTTGTGTCTAAAATTCAGGAAAAGGCAGTTTCAAGCCAGTTATGTGACTATTTGTATAGAAATGATCTGTTTGAAGTCTTTCAGTCAGGGTTCAGAATGCATCATAGCACAGAGACAGCACTGGTTCGAGTCACGAATGACCTCCTTATGGCCTCAGATAAGGGATTAGTGTCCATACTGGTTCTACTGGACCTCAGTGCTGCTTTTGACACTATAGACCATTTTACTGCACAGGTTAGAGCATGTTGTTGGGATTAAAGGGACAGCTCTATGTTGGTTTAAATCATATCTATCTGACAGGTTCCAGTTTGTTCATGTACATGAGGTTTCTTCAGAACAGTCAAGGGTCTGTTATGGTGTTCCGCAGGGTTCAGTGCTAGGGCCAATCTTGTTCAGTTTATACATGCAGCCGTTGGGAAGTATAATCCAGAATCACGGCATACACTTTCATTGTTATGCTGATGATACGCAGCTCTACTTGTCTATGAAGCCGGATGAAACAGAACCGTTAGTTAAACTTCAGGCATGTCTTAGGGACATCAAGGACTGGATGTCCAGAAATTTCCTGCTTCTAAATTCAGATAAAACAGAGGTTATCATTCTTGGTCCAGAGCATCTTAGGAAGGGATTAGATGGTGTTGCGATGGCTTCCAGTGCAACTGTGAGAAACCTTGGTGTTATTTTCGATCAGGATTTGTCGTTTAAACCATATGTCAATCAGGTTTGTAAAATAGCCTTTTTCCATCTCCGTAATATTGCAAAGATTAGGAAAATCCTCTCGCAGAGTGATGCAGAAAAACTAGTTCATGCGTTTGTATCTTCTAGACTAGATTACTGTAATGTGTTGTTAGCAGGATGTCCAAGTAATTTGCTGAATAGGCTCCAGCTGATCCAAAATGCAGCAGCACGAGTACTGACAGGAATTAGCAGGAGAGACCACGTCTCTCCAGTGTTAGCGTCGCTCCATTGGTTACCCGTAAAATTCAGAATCCAGTTTAAAATTCTATTACTTGCATATAAAGCCCAAAACGGCTTAGCTCCGCATTATTTGCAAGACCTGATAGTGCCTTATGTTCCTGTCAGAGCTCTCCGTTCTCAGAGTGCAGGTTTACTCGTAGTTCCTAGAGTATCTAAATGTAGATTTGGAGGGCGGGCGTTCTGCTATCAGGCACCACTACTATGGAACCAACTCCCAATCTGGGTTAAGGAGGCTGACACCACCTCCACCTTTAAAACTAAACTTAAAACATTTCTGTTTAGTAAAGCCTATAGTTAGTGTTTAGTAAACCTCTAGCTGGTGTTGGTAAATCTCTAGGTAGTGTAAACTTTAGTGTGTCAGAGTCGCTCCTGTAGTTTCTTGTGCTGGCCCCCCCTTCTCCTCCCTTTTCTCTCTTTTGTCCATGTTGCAGCATCCTTTGCTGGACACCGGAACCTGCAGGTGGTCGTGGGTGGCTTGTAGCTTGCATTACGGAGCACAAGTCTTTCCCCGACCCTGCACCCCAACCTGGGACTTGCTGATTGGGCAGGAGCTTCGGGAGCTGCGTGCTGGCCTGCGGTCCCCACCCCTGGTCATCCCGTTGCTGGCCCCCCCTTCTCCTCCCTTTTCTCTCTTTTGTCCTGCAGGTGGTTGTGGGTGGCTTGTAGCTTGCATTACGGAGCACAAGTCTTTCCCTGACCCTGCACCCCAACCTGGGACTTGCTGATTGGGCCGGAGCTTCGGGAGCTGTGTGCTGGCCTGCGGTCCCCACCCCTGGTCATCCCGTTGCTGCTTCCACCTGCCTGCTGTGCTGTTGCCGTCCCTGACCCACCAGTCTGGCCCTCGGCAGGAGGGTCCCCCCTTATGAGCCTGGTCCTGCTCAAGGTTTCTTCCCTCCTAAAGGGGAGTTTTTCCTTGCCACTGTTTGGCTTAAGGTTTTTCTCCCACTAGGGGAGTTTTTACCTGCCATTGTTTATGTAATAACTGCTCGGGGGTTTATGTTCTGGGTATGGGTCTCTGTAAAGCGTCTAGAGACAACTCTGTTGTATTAGACGCTATATAAATAAAATTGAATTGAATTGAATTGAATTACAGTACAGGACAGAGCTAGTACTACTACTACAGTACAGTACAGAGCTAGTACTACTACTACAGTACAGTACAGAGCTAGTACTACTACAGTACAGGACAGAGCTAGTACTACTACTACAGTACAGGACAGAGCTAGTACTACTACTACAGTACAGTACAGAGCTAGTACTACTACAGTACAGGACAGAGCTAGTACTACTACTACAGTACAGGACAGCGCTAGTACTACTACTACAGTACAGGACAGAGCTAGTACTACTACTACAGTACAGGACAGAGCTAGTACTACTACTACAGTACAGGACAGAGCTAGTACTACTACAGTACAGGACAGAGCTAGTACTACTACAGTACAGGACAGAGCTAGTACTACTACAGTACAGGACAGAGCTAGTACTACTACAGTACAGGACAGAGCTAGTACTACTACTACAGTACAGGACAGAGCTAGTACTACTACTACAGTACAGTACAGAGCTAGTACTACTACTACAGTACAGTACAGAGCTAGTACTACTACTACAGTACAGGACAGAGCTAGTACTACTACTACAGTACAGGACAGAGCTAGTACTACTACTACAGTACAGTACAGAGCTAGTACTACTACTACTACAGTACAGTACAGAGCTAGTACTACTACAGTACAGGACAGAGCTAGTACTACTACTACAGTACAGGACAGAGCTAGTACTACTACTACAGTACAGGACAGAGCTAGTACTACTACTACTACAGTACAGTACAGAGCTAGTACTACTACTACAGTACAGGACAGAGCTAGTACTACTACAGTACAGGACAGAGCTAGTACTACTACTACAGTACAGAGCTAGTACTACTACTACAGTACAGAGCTAGTACTACTACAGTACAGTACAGAGCTAGTACTACCACTACAGTACAGGACAGAGCTAGTACTACTACTACAGTACAGGACAGAGCTAGTACTACTACTACAGTACAGAGCTAGTACTACTACTACAGTACAGAGCTAGTACTACTACAGTACAGGACAGAGCTAGTACTACTACAGTACAGGACAGAGCTAGTACTACTACTACAGTACAGGACAGAGCTAGTACTATTACTACAGTACAGGACAGAGCTAGTACTACTACAGTACAGGACAGAGCTAGTACTACTATTACAGTACAGTACAGAGCTAGTACTACTACTACAGTACAGGACAGAGCTAGTACTACTACAGTACAGGACAGAGCTAGTACTACTATTACAGTACAGAGCTAGTACTACTACTACAGTACAGGACAGAGCTAGTACTACTACTACAGTACAGAGCTAGTACTACTACTACAGTACAGTACAGAGCTAGTACTACTACTACAGTACAGGACAGAGCTAGTACTACTACTACAGGACAGAGCTAGTACTACTACAGTACAGTACAGAGCTAGTACTACTACTACAGTACAGTACAGAGCTAGTACTACTACTACAGTACAGGACAGAGCTAGTACTACTACTACAGTACAGGACAGAGCTAGTACTACTACTACAGTACAGGACAGAGCTAGTACTACTACAGTACAGGACAGAGCTAGTACTACTACTACAGTACAGTACAGAGCTAGTACTACTACTACAGTACAGGACAGAGCTAGTACTACTACTACAGTACAGGACAGAGCTAGTACTACTACTACAGTACAGGACAGAGCTAGTACTACTACAGTACAGGACAGAGCTAGTACTACTTACTACAGTACAGAGCTAGTACTACTACTACAGTACAGGACAGAGCTAGTACTACTACTACAGTACAGTACAGAGCTAGTACTACTACTACAGTACAGTACAGAGCTAGTACTACTACTACAGTACAGGACAGAGCTAGTACTACTACTACAGTACAGAGCTAGTACTACTACAGTACAGTACAGAGCTAGTACTACTACTACAGTACAGAGCTAGTACTACTACTACAGTACAGAGCTAGTACTACTACAGTACAGTACAGAGCTAGTACTACTACTACAGTACAGAGCTAGTACTACTACTACAGTACAGTACAGAACTAGTACTACTACTACAGTACAGGACAGAGCTAGTACTACTACTACAGTACAGGACAGAGCTAGTACTACTACTACAGTACAGGACAGAGCTAGTACTACTACTACAGTACAGGACAGAGCTAGTACTACTACAGTACAGGACAGAGCTAGTACTACTACTACAGTACAGAGCTAGTACTACTACAGTACAGTACAGAGCTAGTACTACTACTACAGTACAGAGCTAGTACTACTACTACAGTACAGAGCTAGTACTACTACAGTACAGTACAGAGCTAGTACTACTACTACAGTACAGAGCTAGTACTACTACTACAGTACAGGACAGAGCTAGTACTACTACTACAGTACAGAGCTAGTACTACTACTACAGTACAGGACAGAGCTAGTACTACTACAGTACAGTACAGAGCTAGTACTACTACTACAGTACAGGACAGAGCTAGTACTACTACTACAGTACAGGACAGAGCTAGTACTACTACTACAGTACAGAGCTAGTACTACTACTACAGTACAGGACAGAGCTAGTACTACTACTACAGTACAGGACAGAGCTAGTACTACTACTACAGTACAGGACAGAGCTAGTACTACTACTACAGTACAGAGCTAGTACTACTACTACAGTACAGGACAGAGCTAGTACTACTACTACAGTACAGGACAGAGCTAGTACTACTACTACTACAGTACAGGACAGAGCTAGTACTACTACTACAGTACAGTACAGAGCTAGTACTACTACAGTACAGGACAGAGCTAGTACTAATACTACAGTACAGGACAGAGCTAGTACTACTACTACAGTACAGGACAGAACTAGTACTACTACTACAGTACAGGACAGAGCTAGTACTACTACAGTACAGGACAGAGCTAGTACTAATACTACAGTACAGGACAGAGCTAGTACTACTACTACAGTACAGAGCTAGTACTACTACTACAGTACAGAGCTAGTACTACTACTACAGTACAGAGCTAGTACTACTACTACTACAGTACAGGACAGAGCTAGTACTACTACTACAGTACAGTACAGAGCTAGTACTACTACAGTACAGGACAGAGCTAGTACTAATACTACAGTACAGGACAGAGCTAGTACTACTACTACAGTACAGGACAGAACTAGTACTACTACTACAGTACAGGACAGAGCTAGTACTACTACAGTACAGGACAGAGCTAGTACTACTACTACAGTACAGGACAGAGCTAGTACTACTACTACAGTACAGGACAGAGCTAGTACTACTACTACAGTACAGGACAGAGCTAGTACTACTACTACAGTACAGTACAGAGCTAGTACTACTACTACAGTACAGTACAGAGCTAGTACTACTACTACAGTACAGGACAGAGCTAGTACTACTACTACAGTACAGAGCTAGTACTACTACTACAGTACAGGACAGAGCTAGTACTACTACTACAGTACAGGACAGAGCTAGTACTACTACTACAGTACAGGACAGAGCTAGTACTACTACTACAGTACAGGACAGAGCTAGTACTACTACTACAGTACAGGACAGAGCTAGTACTACTACTACAGTACAGGACAGAGCTAGTACTACTACTACAGTACAGGACAGAGCTAGTACTACTACTACAGTACAGGACAGAGCTAGTACTACTACAGTACAGGACAGAGCTAGTACTACTACTACAGTACAGTACAGAGCTAGTACTACTACTACAGTACAGGACAGAGCTAGTACTACTACAGTACAGGACAGAGCTAGTACTACTACTACAGTACAGGACAGAGCTAGTACTACTACAGTACAGAGCTAGTACTACTACTACTACAGTACAGAGCTAGTACTACTACTACAGTACAGGACAGAGCTAGTACTACTACTACAGTACAGGACAGAGCTAGTACTACTACTACAGTACAGGACAGAGCTAGTACTACTACAGTACAGGACAGAGCTAGTACTACTACTACAGTACAGAGCTAGTACTACTACAGTACAGTACAGAGCTAGTACTACTACTACAGTACAGAGCTAGTACTACTACAGTACAGTACAGAGCTAGTACTACTACTACAGTACAGAGCTAGTACTACTACTACAGTACAGGACAGAGCTAGTACTACTACTACAGTACAGGACAGAGCTAGTACTACTACTACAGTGCAGGACAGAGCTAGTACTACTACTACAGTACAGGACAGAGCTAGTACTACTACTACTACTACTACAGTACAGGACAGAGCTAGTACTACTACTACAGTACAGTACAGAGCTAGTACTACTACAGTACAGTACAGAGCTAGTACTACTACTACAGTACAGTACAGAGCTAGTACTACTACTACAGTACAGGACAGAGCTAGTACTACTACTACTACTACTACAGTACAGGACAGAGCTAGTACTACTACTACAGTACAGTACAGAGCTAGTACTACTACAGTACAGTACAGAGCTAGTACTACTACTACAGTACAGTACAGAGCTAGTACTACTACTACAGTACAGGACAGAGCTAGTACTACTACTACAGTACAGGACAGAGCTAGTACTACTACTACAGTACAGGACAGAGCTAGTACTACTACTACAGTACAGGACAGAGCTAGTACTACTACTACAGTACAGTACAGAGCTAGTACTACTACTACAGTACAGTACAGAGCTAGTACTACTACTACAGTACAGGACAGAGCTAGTACTACTACTACAGTACAGAGCTAGTACTACTACTACAGTACAGTACAGAGCTAGTACTACTACTACAGTACAGGACAGAGCTAGTACTACTACTACAGTACAGGACAGAGCTAGTACTACTACAGTACAGGACAGAGCTAGTACTACTACAGTACAGGACAGAGCTAGTACTACTACTACAGTACAGAGCTAGTACTACTACAGTACAGTACAGAGCTAGTACTACTACTACAGTACAGAGCTAGTACTACTACTACAGTACAGTACAGAGCTAGTACTACTACTACAGTACAGAGCTAGTACTACTACTACAGTACAGTACAGAGCTAGTACTACTACTACAGTACAGGACAGAGCTAGTACTACTACTACAGTACAGTACAGAGCTAGTACTACTACAGTACAGGACAGAGCTAGTACTACTACAGTACAGTACAGAGCTAGTACTACTACTACAGTACAGGACAGAGCTAGTACTACTACAGTACAGGACAGAGCTAGTACTACTACTACAGTACAGTACAGAGCTAGTACTACTACTACAGTACAGTACAGAGCTAGTACTACTACTACAGTACAGGACAGAGCTAGTACTACTACAGTACAGTACAGAGCTAGTACTACTACTACAGTACAGGACAGAGCTAGTACTACTACAGTACAGGACAGAGCTAGTACTACTACAGTACAGTACAGAGCTAGTACTACTACTACAGTACAGGACAGAGCTAGTACTACTACAGTACAGGACAGAGCTAGTACTACTACTACTACAGTACTGGACAGAGCTAGTACTACTACTACAGTACAGAGCTAGTACTACTACTACAGTACAGGACAGAGCTAGTACTACTACTACAGTACAGGACAGAGATAGTACTACTACTACCACAGGACAGAGCTAGTACTACTACAGTGCAGGACAGAGCTAGTACTACTACTACAGTACAGTACAGAGCTAGTACTACTACTACAGTACAGGACAGAGCTAGTACTACTATTACAGTACAGTACAGAGCTAGTACTACTACAGTACAGGACAGAGCTAGTACTACTACTACAGTACAGAGCTAGTACTACGACTACAGTACAGGACAGAGCTAGTACTACTACTACAGTACAGAGCTAGTACTACTACTACAGTACAGGACAGAGCTAGTACTACTACTACAGTACAGGACAGAGCTAGTACTACTATTACAGTACAGTACAGAGCTAGTACTACTACTACAGTACAGAGCTAGTACTACTACTACAGTACAGGACAGAGCTAGTACTACTACTACAGTACAGGACAGAGCTAGTACTACTACAGTACAGGACAGAGCTAGTACTACTACTACAGTACAGGACAGAGCTAGTACTACTACTACAGTACAGGACAGAGCTAGTACTACTACTACAGTACAGTACAGAGCTAGTACTACTACAGTACAGGACAGAGCTAGTACTACTACTACAGTACAGGACAGAGCTAGTACTACTACAGTACAGGACAGAGCTAGTACTACTACTACAGTACAGGACAGAGCTAGTACTACTACTATAGTACAGGACAGAGCTAGTACTACTACTACAGTACAGTACAGAGCTAGTACTACTACTACAGTACAGGACAGAGCTAGTACTACTACTACAGTACAGGACAGAGCTAGTACTACTACAGTACAGGACAGAGCTAGTACTACTACTACAGTACAG
Source organism: Cololabis saira (assembly GCF_033807715.1). Classification (NCBI taxonomy): domain Eukaryota; kingdom Metazoa; phylum Chordata; class Actinopteri; order Beloniformes; family Belonidae; genus Cololabis; species Cololabis saira. The sequence goes on along the minus strand of NW_026906430.1, from coordinate 9,131 downwards.
AGCTAGTACTACGACTACAGTACAGTACAGAGCTAGTACTACTACTACAGTACAGGACAGAGCTAGTACTACTATTACAGTACAGTACAGAGCTAGTACTACTACAGTACAGGACAGAGCTAGTACTTCTACTACAGTACAGAGCTAGTACTACGACTACAGTACAGGACAGAGCTAGTACTACTACTACAGTACAGGACAGAGCTAGTACTACTATTACAGTACAGTACAGAGCTAGTACTACTACTACAGTACAGAGCTAGTACTACTACTACAGTACAGGACAGAGCTAGTACTACTACTACAGTACAGGACAGAGCTAGTACTACTACAGTACAGGACAGAGCTAGTACTACTACTACAGTACAGGACAGAGCTAGTACTACTACTACAGTACAGGACAGAGCTAGTACTACTACAGTACAGGACAGAGCTAGTACTACTACTACAGTACAGGACAGAGCTAGTACTACTACTACAGTACAGGACAGAGCTAGTACTACTACAGTACAGGACAGAGCTAGTACTACTACTACAGTACAGGACAGAGCTAGTACTACTACTACAGTACAGTACAGAGCTAGTACTACTACTACAGTACAGAGCTAGTACTACTACTACAGTACAGGACAGAGCTAGTACTACTACTACAGTACAGGACAGAGCTAGTACTACTACTACAGTACAGAGCTAGTACTACTACTACAGTACAGGACAGAGCTAGTACTACTACTACAGTACAGGACAGAGCTAGTACTACTACAGTACAGGACAGAGCTATTACTACTACTACAGTACAGAGCTAGTACTACTACTACAGTACAGGACAGAGCTAGTACTACTACTACAGTACAGGACAGAGCTAGTACTACTACAGTACAGGACAGAGCTAGTACTACTACTACAGTACAGGACAGAGCTAGTACTACTACTACAGTACAGGACAGAGCTAGTACTACTACTACAGTACAGAGCTAGTACTACTACTACAGTACAGGACAGAGCTAGTACTACTACTACAGTACAGGACAGAGCTAGTACTACTACAGTACAGGACAGAGCTATTACTACTACTACAGTACAGAGCTAGTACTACTACTACAGTACAGGACAGAGCTAGTACTACTACTACAGTACAGGACAGAGCTAGTACTACTACAGTACAGGACAGAGCTAGTACTACTACTACAGTACAGGACAGAGCTAGTACTAATAGTACAGTACAGAGCTAGTACTACTACAGTACAGAGCTAGTACTACTACTACAGTACAGGACAGAGCTAGTACTAATACTACAGTACAGTACAGAGTTAGTACTACTACTACAGTACAGAGCTAGTACTACTACTAGAGTACAGGACAGAGCTAGTACTACTACAGTACAGGACAGAGCTAGTACTACTACTACAGTACAGGACAGAGCTAGTACTACTACTACAGTACAGGACAGAGCTAGTACTACTACTACAGTACAGGACAGAGCTAGTACTACTACAGTACAGGACAGAGCTAGTACTACCACTACAGTACAGGACAGAGCTAGTACTAATACTACAGTAAAGAGCTAGTACTACTACAGTACAGTACAGAGCTAGTACTACTACTACAGTACAGGACAGAGCTAGTACTACTACAGTACAGTACAGGACAGAGCTAGTACTACTACTACAGGACAGAGCTAGTACTACTACTACAGTACAGGACAGAGCTAGTACTACTACTACAGTACAGAGCTAGTACTACTACAGTACAGTACAGAGCTAGTACTACTACTACAGTACAGGACAGAGCTAGTACTACTACTACAGTACAGAGCTAGTACTACTACAGTACAGGACAGAGCTAGTACTAATACTACAGTACAGAGCTAGTACTACTACAGTACAGTACAGAGCTAGTACTACTACTACAGTACAGGACAGAGCTAGTACTACTACTACAGTACAGAGCTAGTACTACTACAGTACAGTACAGAGCTAGTACTACTACAGTACAGGACAGAGCTAGTACTACTACAGTACAGGACAGAGCTAGTACTACTACTACAGTACAGAGCTAGTACTACTACTACAGTACAGGACAGAGCTAGTACTACTACTACAGTACAGAGCTAGTACTACTACTACAGTACAGGACAGAGCTAGTACTACTACAGTACAGTACAGAGCTAGTACTACTACTACAGTACAGGACAGAGCTAGTACTACTACTACAGTACAGGACAGAGCTAGTACTACTACTACAGTACAGGACAGAGCTAGTACTACTACTACAGTACAGGACAGAGCTAGTACTACTACAGTACAGGACAGAGCTAGTACTACTACTACAGTACAGGAAATAGCTAGTACTACTACAGTACAGGACAGAGCTAGTACTACTACTACAGTACAGGACAGAGCTAGTACTACTACTACAGTACAGGACAGAGCTAGTACTACTACTACAGTACAGTACAGAGCTAGTACTACTACAGTACAGTACAGAGCTAGTACTACTACTACAGTACAGGACAGAGCTAGTACTACTACAGTACAGGACAGAGCTAGTACTACTACTACAGTACAGGACAGAGCTAGTACTACTACTACAGTACAGGACAGAGCTAGTACTACTACTACAATACAGAGCTAGTACTACTACTACAGGACAGGACAGAGCTAGTACTACTACTACAGTACAGAGCTAGTACTACTACTACAGTACAGGACAGAGCTAGTACTACTACTACAGGACAGAGCTAGTACTACTACTACAGTACAGGACAGAGCTAGTACTACTACTACAGTACAGGACAGAGCTAGTACTACTACTACTACAGTACAGGACAGAGCTAGTACTACTACTACTACAGTACAGGACAGAGATAGTACTACTACAGTACAGGACAGAGCTAGTACTACTACAGTACAGGACAGAGCTAGTACTACTACTACTACAGTACAGGACAGAGCTAGTACTACTACAGTACAGGACATAGCTAGTACTACTACTACTACAGTACAGGACAGAGCTAGTACTACTACTACTACAGTACAGGACAGAGCTAGTACTACTACAGTACAGGACATAGCTAGTACTACTACAGTACAGGACAGAGCTAGTACTACTACTACAGTACAGGACAGAGCTAGTACTACTACAGTACAGGACAGAGCTAGTACTACTACTACAGTACAGAGCTAGTACTACTACTACAGTACAGGACAGAGCTAGTACTACTACAGTACAGGACAGAGCTAGTACTACTACTACAGTACAGGACAGAGCTAGTACTACTAGAGTACAGGACAGAGCTAGTACTACTACTACAGTACAGGACAGAGCTAGTACTACTAGAGTACAGGACAGAGCTAGTACTACTACTACAGTACAGGACAGAGCTAGTACTACTACAGTACAGGACAGAGCTAGTACTACTACAGTACAGGACAGAGCTAGTACTACTACTACAGTACAGGACAGAGCTAGTACTACTACAGTACAGGACAGAGCTAGTACTACTACTACAGTACAGAGCTAGTACTACTACTACAGTACAGGACAGAGCTACTACTACTACAGTACAGGACAGAGCTAGTACTACTACTACAGTACAGGACAGAGCTAGTACTACTACTACAGTACAGGACAGAGCTAGTACTACTACTACAGTACAGTACAGAGCTAGTACTACTACTACTACAGTACAGGACAGAGCTAGTACTACTACTACAGTACAGGACAGAGCTAGTGCTACTACTACAGTACAGGACAGAGCTAGTACTACTACTACAGTACAGGACAGAGCTAGTACTACTACTACAGTACAGGACAGAGCTAGTACTTCTACTACAGTACAGTACAGAGCTAGTACTACTACTACAGTACAGGACAGAGCTAGTGCTACTACTACAGTACAGGACAGAGCTAGTACTACTACTACAGTACAGGACAGAGCTAGTACTACTACAGTACAGAGCTAGTACTACTACAGTACAGGACAGAGCTAGTACTACTACTACAGTACAGGACAGAGCTAGTACTACTACTACAGTACAGTACAGAGCTAGTACTACTACTATAGTACAGTACAGAGCTAGTACTACTACTACAGTACAGGACAGAGCTAGTACTACTACTACAGTACAGGACAGAGCTAGTACTACTACTACAGTACAGAGCTAGTACTACTACTACAGTACAGGACAGAGCTAGTACTACTACTACAGTACAGGACAGAGCTAGTACTACTACTACAGTACAGGACAGAGCTAGTACTACTACAGTACAGAGCTAGTACTACTACTACAGTACAGGACAGAGCTAGTACTACTACAGTACAGGACAGAGCTAGTACTACTACAGTACAGGACAGAGCTAGTACTACTACAGTACAGGACAGAGCTAGTACTACTACAGTACAGGATAGAGCTAGTACTACTACTACAGTACAGGACAGAGCTAGTACTACTACTACAGTACAGGACAGAGCTAGTACTACTACTACAGTACAGGACAGAGCTAGTACTACTACTACAGTACAGGACAGAGCTAGTACTACTACTACAGTACAGGACAGAGCTAGTACTACTACTACAGTACAGGATAGAGCTAGTACTACTACTACAGTACAGGACAGAGCTAGTACTACTACTACAGTACAGGACAGAGCTAGTACTACTACTACAGTACAGGACAGAGCTAGTACTACTACAGTACAGGACAGAGCTAGTACTACTACAGTACAGGACAGAGCTAGTACTACTACTACAGTACAGGACAGAGCTAGTACTACTACTACAGTACAGGACAGAGCTAGTACTACTACAGTACAGGACAGAGCTAGTACTACTACAGTACAGGACAGAGCTAGTACTACTACAGTACAGGACAGAGCTAGTACTACTACAGTACAGGACAGAGCTAGTACTACTACTACAGTACAGGACAGAGCTAGTACTACTATTACAGTACAGTACAGAGCTAGTACTACTACTACAGTACAGTACAGAGCTAGTGCTACTACTACAGTACAGGACAGAGCTAGTACTACTACAGTACAGGACAGAGCTAGTACTACTACTACAGTACAGGACAGAGCTAGTGCTACTACTACAGTACAGGACAGAGCTAGTACTACTACAGTACAGAGCTACTACTACTACAGTACAGGACAGAGATAGTACTACTACAGTGCAGGACAGAGCTAGTACTACTACTACAGTACAGGGCAGAGCTAGTACTACTACTACAGTACAGGACAGAGCTAGTACTACTACTACAGTACAGGACAGAGCTAGTACTACTACAGTACAGAGCTACTACTACTACAGTACAGGACAGAGATAGTACTACTACAGTGCAGGACAGAGCTAGTACTACTACTACAGTACAGGGCAGAGCTAGTACTACTACTACAGTACAGGGCAGAGCTAGTACTACTACTACAGTACAGGACAGAGCTAGTACTACTACTACAGTACAGGACAGAGCTAGTACTACTACAGTACAGAGCTACTACTACTACAGTACAGGACAGAGATAGTACTACTACAGTGCAGGACAGAGCTAGTACTACTACTACAGTACAGGGCAGAGCTAGTACTACTACTACAGTACAGGACAGAGCTAGTACTACTACTACAGTACAGAGCTAGTACTACTACTACAGGACAGAGCTAGTACTACTACTACAGTACAGGACAGAGCTAGTACTACTACTACAGTACAGGACAGAGCTAGTACTACTACTACAGTACAGGACAGAGCTAGTACTACTACTACAGTACAGGACAGAGCTAGTACTACTACAGTACAGGACAGAGCTAGTACTACTACTACAGTACAGGACAGAGCTAGTACTACTACTACAGTACAGGACAGAGCTAGTACTACTACTACAGTACAGAGCTAGTACTACTACTACAGTACAGGACAGAGCTAGTACTACTACAGTGCAGGACAGAGCTAGTACTACTACTACAGTACAGGGCAGAGCTAGTACTACTACTACAGTACAGGACAGAGCTAGTACTACTACTACAGTACAGAGCTAGTACTACTACTACAGGACAGAGCTAGTACTACTACTACAGTACAGGACAGAGCTAGTACTACTACTACAGTACAGGACAGAGCTAGTACTACTACTACAGTACAGGACAGAGCTAGTACTACTACTACAGTACAGGACAGAGCTAGTACTACTACTACAGTACAGGACAGAGCTAGTACTACTACTACAGTACAGTACAGAGCTAGTACTACTACTACAGTACAGAGCTAGTACTACTACTACAGTACAGTACAGAGCTAGTACTACTACTACAGTACAGTACAGAGCTAGTACTACTACTACAGTACAGGACAGAGCTAGTACTACTACTACAGTACAGGACAGAGCTAGTACTACTACAGTACAGGACAGAGCTAGTACTACTACTACAGTACAGGACAGAGCTAGTACTACTACAGTACAGGACAGAGCTAGTACTACTACTACAGTACAGGACAGAGCTAGTACTACTACTACAGTACAGGACAGAGCTAGTACTACTACTACAGTACAGAGCTAGTACTACTACTACAGTACAGTACAGAGCTAGTACTACTACTACAGTACAGTACAGAGCTAGTACTACTACTACAGTACAGGACAGAGCTAGTACTACTACTACAGTACAGGACAGAGCTAGTACTACTACAGTACAGGACAGAGCTAGTACTACTACTACAGTACAGGACAGAGCTAGTACTACTACAGTACAGGACAGAGCTAGTACTACTACAGTACAGGACAGAGCTAGTACTACTACTACAGTACAGGACAGAGATAGTACTACTACTACAGTACAGGACAGAGCTAGTACTACTACTACAGTACAGGACAGAGATAGTACTACTACTACAGTACAGAGCTAGTACTACTACTACAGTACAGGACAGAGCTAGTACTACTACTACAGTACAGGACAGAGCTAGTACTACTACTACAGTACAGGACAGAGCTAGTACTACTACAGTGCAGGACAGAGCTAGTACTACTACTACAGTACAGTACAGAGCTAGTACTACTACTACAGTACAGTACAGAGCTAGTACTACTACAGTACAGAGCTAGTACTACTACTACAGTACAGGACAGAGCTAGTACTACTACAGTACAGGACAGAGCTAGTACTACTACTACAGTACAGTGCAGAGCTAGTACTACTACTACAGTACAGAGCTAGTACTACTACTACAGTACAGGACAGAGCTACAGGACAGAGCTAGTACTACTACAGTACAGAGCTAGTACTACTACTACAGTACAGAGCTAGTACTACTACTACAGTACAGGACAGAGCTAGTACTACTACAGTACAGGACAGAGCTAGTACTACTACTACAGTACAGGACAGAGCTAGTACTACTACTACAGTACAGAGCTAGTACTACTACTACAGTACAGAGCTAGTACTACTACTACAGTACAGGACAGAGCTAGTACTACTACAGTACAGGAAATAGCTAGTACTACTACTACAGTACAGTACAGAGCTAGTACTACTACAGTACAGTACAGAGCTAGTACTACTACTACAGTACAGGACAGAGCTAGTACTACTACTACAGTACAGTACAGAGCTAGTACTACTACTACAGTACAGAGCTAGTACTACTACAGTACAGTACAGAGCTAGTACTACTACTACAGTACAGAGCTAGTACTACTACTACAGTACAGTACAGAGCTAGTACTACTACTACAGTACAGGACAGAGCTAGTACTACTACTACAGTACAGAGCTAGTACTACTACTACAGTACAGGACAGAGCTAGTACTACTACTACAGTACAGGACAGAGCTAGTACTACTACTACAGTACAGTACAGAGCTAGTACTACTACTACAGTACAGGACAGAGCTAGTACTACTACAGTACAGTACAGAGCTAGTACTACTACTACAGTACAGAGCTAGTACTACTACTACAGTACAGTACAGAGCTAGTACTACTACTACAGTACAGGACAGAGCTAGTACTACTACTACAGTACAGAGCTAGTACTACTACTACAGTACAGGACAGAGCTAGTACTACTACTACAGTACAGGACAGAGCTAGTACTACTACTACAGTACAGGACAGAGCTAGTACTACTACTACAGTACAGGACAGAGCTAGTACTACTACAGTACAGTACAGAGCTAGTACTACTACTACAGTACAGGACAGAGATAGTACTACTACTACAGTACAGTACAGAGCTAGTACTACTACAGTACAGTACAGAGCTAGTACTACTACTACAGTACAGGACAGAGCTAGTACTACTACTACAGTACAGGACAGAGCTAGTGCTACTACTACAGGACAGAGCTAGTACTACTACAGTACAGTACAGAGCTAGTACTACTACACTACAGGACAGAGCTAGTACTACTACTACAGTACAGGACAGAGCTAGTACTACTACTACAGGACAGAGCTAGTACTACTACAGTACAGTACAGAGCTAGTACTACTACACTACAGGACAGAGCTAGTACTACTACTACAGTACAGGACAGAGCTAGTACTACTACTACAGTACAGAGCTAGTACTACTACAGTACAGGACAGAGCTAGTACTACTACTACAGTACAGGACATAGCTAGTACTACTACTACAGTACAGAGCTAGTACTACTACAGTGCAGGACAGAGCTAGTACTACTACTACAGTACAGGACAGAGCTAGTACTACTACTACAGGACAGAGCTAGTACTACTACAGTACAGTACAGAGCTAGTACTACTACAGTACAGGACAGAGCTAGTACTACTACTACAGGACAGAGCTAGTACTACTACTACAGTACAGAGCTAGTACTACTACTACAGTACAGGACAGAGCTAGTACTACTACTACAGTACAGGACAGAGCTAGTACTACTACTAAATTACAGAGCTAGTACTACTACAGTACAGGACAGAGCTAGTACTACTACTACAGGACAGAGCTAGTACTACTACTACAGTACAGGACAGAGCTAGTACTACTACAGTACAGGACAGAGCTAGTACTACTACAGTACAGGACAGAGCTAGTACTACTACTACAGGACAGAGCTAGTACTACTACTACAGTACAGGACAGAGCTAGTACTACTACTACAGTA
>NW_026906429.1:0-22500 GCF_033807715.1 Cololabis saira | reverse complement strand
AACCCTAACCCTAACCCTAACCCTAACCCTAACCCTAACCCTAACCCTAACCCTAACCCTAACCCTAACCCTAACCCTAACCCTAACCCTAACCCTAACCCTAACCCTAACCCTAACCCTAACCCTAACCCTAACCCTAACCCTAACCCTAACCCTAACCCTAACCCTAACCCTAACCCTAACCCTAACCCTAACCCTAACCCTAACCCTAACCCTAACCCTAACCCTAACCCTAACCCTAACCCTAACCCTAACCCTAACCCTAACCCTAACCCTAACCCTAACCCTAACCCTAACCCTAACCCTAACCCTAACCCTAACCCTAACCCTAACCCTAACCCTAACCCTAACCCTAACCCTAACCCTAACCCTAACCCTAACCCTAACCCTAACCCTAACCCTAACCCTAACCCTAACCCTAACCCTAACCCTAACCCTAACCCTAACCCTAACCCTAACCCTAACCCTAACCCTAACCCTAACCCTAACCCTAACCCTAACCCTAACCCTAACCCTAACCCTAACCCTAACCCTAACCCTAACCCTAACCCTAACCCTAACCCTAACCCTAACCCTAACCCTAACCCTAACCCTAACCCTAACCCTAACCCTAACCCTAACCCTAACCCTAACCCTAACCCTAACCCTAACCCTAACCCTAACCCTAACCCTAACCCTAACCCTAACCTAACCCTAACCCTAACCCTAGCTCTCCAACAAGACCAACCACGAGTCTCTACGACCTTCAGAAGCTGACATAAAAAATATGATTTTTTTTATTTTTTTTTTTAGATTTTCTCCCACTTCCCAAAGTCGGAGAAGGTCGAGGGTGGGCTCGTTGGAAAGCCAGACCGCAAATTATGTCTGACGCGAGCAGGTTCCAAAGCTCTAGGACCTTCCTATCAAAAGTTATTAAAAAAAAACACTTTTTACCCATGATCCTTTGCTCCAATCGCGAAAACGACACCGTTTTTGAAGTAGTTGTCACCTAGGAGCCCTATATATACATGCTAAGCTAAATTATAGCTTGGTTAGCAAGTTTTAGCTTGCTAAGCTAGGCTAAGCTAACTTTGAGCCGGCTCAAAAGTGGCTATTACCCCCTATCCTAACCCTAACCCTAACCCTAACCCTAACCCTAACCCTAACCCTAACCCTAACCCTAACCCTAACCCTAACCCTAACCCTAACCCTAACCCTAACCCTAACCCTAACCCTAAACCTGAAAAATCTAACCCTAAACAAAAAATTGCTCATCAGAAAGTGAAGCAAACGACTCAAAATGACCTGAAACGTGCTCATAAACACTTTCTAGAGGGTCGTTTTTGGACAGAACACTTAGTGTAATTTTTACACCTTTTCGCGCCCATTCGTTTTCTATGGGGGGACGTTTTGTCCTATATCTCCAGAACAGAAGGTCGGAGAGCTTCGATACCCAAATCCGTCGGACATATTTAGGGGTCTAGCTCTCCAACAAGACCAACCACGAGTCTCTACGACCTTCAGAAGCTGACATAAAAAATATGATTTTTTTTATTTTTTTTTTTAGATTTTCTCCCACTTCCCAAAGTCGGAGAAGGTCGAGGGTGGGCTCGTTGGAAAGCCAGACCGCAAATTATGTCTGACGCGAGCAGGTTCCAAAGCTCTAGGACCTTCCTATCAAAAGTTATTAAAAAAAAACACTTTTTACCCATGATCCTTTGCTCCAATCGCGAAAACGACACCGTTTTTGAAGTAGTTGTCACCTAGGAGCCCTATATATACATGCTAAGCTAAATTATAGCTTGGTTAGCAAGTTTTAGCTTGCTAAGCTAGGCTAAGCTAACTTTGAGCCGGCTCAAAAGTGGCTATTACCCCCTATCCTAACCCTAACCCTAACCCTAACCCTAACCCTAACCCTAACCCTAACCCTAACCCTAACCCTAACCCTAACCCTAACCCTAACCCTAACCCTAACCCTAACCCTAACCCTAACCCTAACCCTAACCCTAACCCTAACCCTAACCCTAACCCTAACCCTAACCCTAACCCTAACCCTAACCCTAACCCTAACCCTTGCCCTATCCTAACCCTAACCCTAACCCTAACCCTAACCCTAACCCTAACCCTAACCCTAACCCTAACCACCGAGTCGACGGACGAGGTGGGGGGATCATCGAGAAACCTGAAAAATCTAACCCTAACCCTAACCCTAACCCTAACCCTAACCCTAACCCTAACCAAACCGCTCAAAATGACCTGAATCGTGCTCCTAAACACTTTCTGGAGGGTCGTTTTTGGACAAAACAGTGTAATTTTTACACCTTTTCGCGCCCATTCGTTTCCTATGGGGGGACGTTTTGCCCTATATATCTTGAACGAAGCGTCGTAAAGCTTCGAAACCCATATCCGTCGGACATAATTCGTGGTCTAGCTCTCCAACAAGACCAACCCCGAGACTTTACGACTTTCAGAGGCTGAGATATGAAAGATTTAAACTTTTTTTTTCGATTTTATCCCACTTACCAAAGTCGTAGAAGGTCGAGGGTGGGCTCGTTGGACTTCTAGACCCCGAATTAGGTCTGACGCGACCAGGTTCTGAAGCTCTAGGACCTTCCTATCAAAAGTTATTAGCGAATGGGCTATAGCCCATACCTCATTTTACCCCCTTAATCTAACCCTAACCCTAACCCTAACCCTAACCCTAACCCTAACCCTAACCCTAACCCTAACCCTAACCCTAACCCTAACCCTAACCCTAACCCTAACCCTAACCCTAACCCTAACCCTAACCCTAACCCTAACCCTAACCCTAACCCTAACCCTAACCTAACCCTAACCCTAACCCTAACCCTAACCCTAACCCTAACCCTAACCCTAACCCTAACCCTAACCCTAACCCTAACCCTAAACCTGAAAAATCTAACCCTAAACAAAAAATTGCTCATCAGAAAGTGAAGCAAACGACTCAAAATGACCTGAAACGTGCTCATAAACACTTTCTAGAGGGTCGTTTTTGGACAGAACACTTAGTGTAATTTTTACACCTTTTCGCGCCCATTCGTTTTCTATGGGGGGACGTTTTGTCCTATATCTCCAGAACAGAAGGTCGGAGAGCTTCGATACCCAAATCCGTCGGACATATTTAGGGGTCTAGCTCTCCAACAAGACCAACCACGAGTCTCTACGACCTTCAGAAGCTGACATAAAAAATATGATTTTTTTTATTTTTTTTTTTAGATTTTCTCCCACTTCCCAAAGTCGGAGAAGGTCGAGGGTGGGCTCGTTGGAAAGCCAGACCGCAAATTATGTCTGACGCGAGCAGGTTCCAAAGCTCTAGGACCTTCCTATCAAAAGTTATTAAAAAAAAACACTTTTTACCCATGATCCTTTGCTCCAATCGCGAAAACGACACCGTTTTTGAAGTAGTTGTCACCTAGGAGCCCTATATATACATGCTAAGCTAAATTATAGCTTGGTTAGCAAGTTTTAGCTTGCTAAGCTAGGCTAAGCTAACTTTGAGCCGGCTCAAAAGTGGCTATTACCCCCTATCCTAACCCTAACCCTAACCCTAACCCTAACCCTAACCCTAACCCTAACCCTAACCCTAACCCTAACCCTAACCCTAACCCTAACCCTAACCCTAACCCTAACCCTAACCCTAACCCTAACCCTAACCCTAACCCTAAACCTGAAAAATCTAACCCTAAACAAAAAATTGCTCATCAGAAAGTGAAGCAAACGACTCAAAATGACCTGAAACGTGCTCATAAACACTTTCTAGAGGGTCGTTTTTGGACAGAACACTTAGTGTAATTTTTACACCTTTTCGCGCCCATTCGTTTTCTATGGGGGGACGTTTTGTCCTATATCTCCAGAACAGAAGGTCGGAGAGCTTCGATACCCAAATCCGTCGGACATATTTAGGGGTCTAGCTCTCCAACAAGACCAACCACGAGTCTCTACGACCTTCAGAAGCTGACATAAAAAATATGATTTTTTTTATTTTTTTTTTTAGATTTTCTCCCACTTCCCAAAGTCGGAGAAGGTCGAGGGTGGGCTCGTTGGAAAGCCAGACCGCAAATTATGTCTGACGCGAGCAGGTTCCAAAGCTCTAGGACCTTCCTATCAAAAGTTATTAAAAAAAAACACTTTTTACCCATGATCCTTTGCTCCAATCGCGAAAACGACACCGTTTTTGAAGTAGTTGTCACCTAGGAGCCCTATATATACATGCTAAGCTAAATTATAGCTTGGTTAGCAAGTTTTAGCTTGCTAAGCTAGGCTAAGCTAACTTTGAGCCGGCTCAAAAGTGGCTATTACCCCCTATCCTAACCCTAACCCTAACCCTAACCCTAACCCTAACCCTAACCCTAACCCTAACCCTAACCCTAACCCTAACCCTAACCCTAACCCTAACCCTAACCCTAACCCTAACCCTTGCCCTATCCTAACCCTAACCCTAACCCTAACCCTAACCCTAACCCTAACCCTAACCCTAACCCTAACCACCGAGTCGACGGACGAGGTGGGGGGATCATCGAGAAACCTGAAAAATCTAACCCTAACCCTAACCCTAACCCTAACCCTAACCCTAACCAAACCGCTCAAAATGACCTGAATCGTGCTCCTAAACACTTTCTGGAGGGTCGTTTTTGGACAAAACAGTGTAATTTTTACACCTTTTCGCGCCCATTCGTTTCCTATGGGGGGACGTTTTGCCCTATATATCTTGAACGAAGCGTCGTAAAGCTTCGAAACCCATATCCGTCGGACATAATTCGTGGTCTAGCTCTCCAACAAGACCAACCCCGAGACTTTACGACTTTCAGAGGCTGAGATATGAAAGATTTAAACTTTTTTTTTCGATTTTATCCCACTTACCAAAGTCGTAGAAGGTCGAGGGTGGGCTCGTTGGACTTCTAGACCCCGAATTAGGTCTGACGCGACCAGGTTCTGAAGCTCTAGGACCTTCCTATCAAAAGTTATTAGCGAATGGGCTATAGCCCATACCTCATTTTACCCCCTTAATCTAACCCTAACCCTAACCCTAACCCTAACCCTAACCCTAACCCTAACCCTAACCCTAACCCTAACCCTAACCCTAACCCTAACCCTAACCCTAACCCTAACCCTAACCCTAACCCTAACCCTAACCCTAACCTAACCCTAACCCTAACCCTAACCCTAACCCTAACCCTAACCCTAACCCTAACCCTAACCCTAACCCTAACCCTAACCCTAAACCTGAAAAATCTAACCCTAAACAAAAAATTGCTCATCAGAAAGTGAAGCAAACGACTCAAAATGACCTGAAACGTGCTCATAAACACTTTCTAGAGGGTCGTTTTTGGACAGAACACTTAGTGTAATTTTTACACCTTTTCGCGCCCATTCGTTTTCTATGGGGGGACGTTTTGTCCTATATCTCCAGAACAGAAGGTCGGAGAGCTTCGATACCCAAATCCGTCGGACATATTTAGGGGTCTAGCTCTCCAACAAGACCAACCACGAGTCTCTACGACCTTCAGAAGCTGACATAAAAAATATGATTTTTTTTATTTTTTTTTTTAGATTTTCTCCCACTTCCCAAAGTCGGAGAAGGTCGAGGGTGGGCTCGTTGGAAAGCCAGACCGCAAATTATGTCTGACGCGAGCAGGTTCCAAAGCTCTAGGACCTTCCTATCAAAAGTTATTAAAAAAAAACACTTTTTACCCATGATCCTTTGCTCCAATCGCGAAAACGACACCGTTTTTGAAGTAGTTGTCACCTAGGAGCCCTATATATACATGCTAAGCTAAATTATAGCTTGGTTAGCAAGTTTTAGCTTGCTAAGCTAGGCTAAGCTAACTTTGAGCCGGCTCAAAAGTGGCTATTACCCCCTATCCTAACCCTAACCCTAACCCTAACCCTAACCCTAACCCTAACCCTAACCCTAACCCTAACCCTAACCCTAACCCTAACCCTAACCCTAACCCTAACCCTAACCCTAACCCTAACCCTAACCCTAACCCTAACCCTAAACCTGAAAAATCTAACCCTAAACAAAAAATTGCTCATCAGAAAGTGAAGCAAACGACTCAAAATGACCTGAAACGTGCTCATAAACACTTTCTAGAGGGTCGTTTTTGGACAGAACACTTAGTGTAATTTTTACACCTTTTCGCGCCCATTCGTTTTCTATGGGGGGACGTTTTGTCCTATATCTCCAGAACAGAAGGTCGGAGAGCTTCGATACCCAAATCCGTCGGACATATTTAGGGGTCTAGCTCTCCAACAAGACCAACCACGAGTCTCTACGACCTTCAGAAGCTGACATAAAAAATATGATTTTTTTTATTTTTTTTTTTAGATTTTCTCCCACTTCCCAAAGTCGGAGAAGGTCGAGGGTGGGCTCGTTGGAAAGCCAGACCGCAAATTATGTCTGACGCGAGCAGGTTCCAAAGCTCTAGGACCTTCCTATCAAAAGTTATTAAAAAAAAACACTTTTTACCCATGATCCTTTGCTCCAATCGCGAAAACGACACCGTTTTTGAAGTAGTTGTCACCTAGGAGCCCTATATATACATGCTAAGCTAAATTATAGCTTGGTTAGCAAGTTTTAGCTTGCTAAGCTAGGCTAAGCTAACTTTGAGCCGGCTCAAAAGTGGCTATTACCCCCTATCCTAACCCTAACCCTAACCCTAACCCTAACTGGATGTACGATGTGAGAGTGCAACACTACCTTCTGCGAACTCTGGTAACGCCTACGAGCGTTAGGAGGCAGTAGCGTATTGGTTTCCCGCAGGGAGCCGTTGAACACAAACCCTAACCCTAACCCTAACCCCTAACCTCATTTTACCCCCTTAATCTAACCCTAACCCTAACCCTAACCCTTAACCCTAAACCCTAACCCTAAACCCTAACCCTAACCCTAACCACATGGACTCTGCCTTGTCGTGGCGTGGGGGCTTAAGTGCCTTGGTGGTCCTGTGGACTCTGGGGATTGGGTCTAGCCAGCTGGTCTACTGCTGGCTTGACCCAATCCCCAGAGTCCACAGGACCACTAGGGCACGACCAGAGAGTCCACTTTCTCTTTATCTTAACCTCTCCCCGTGCAGTTGTACTGAACCTAACCATCTCCTGGGGACTTGCCTGAACTCAAACAGTTGACTTAGTGAAAATCTTAGAAAATGTACAAGTATTTTTCCCAAAAGAAGTTTGTTTAATATAGGTACCTATCGACTCCAAATGGCCTGAAACGTGCTCCTAACTACTTTCTGGGTGAACCTTTTTCACCAAAACACAGTCAAATTTCAGGAAATTTTCGTCAAATTTCACAATTATTTTTTCCCAAAAAAACTTTGTTTATAGGTACGTATCGACTCCAAATGGCCTAAAACGTGCTCCTAAACACTTTCTGGGGGAACTTTTTTCACCAAAACACTTAGTCAAATTTCAGGAAATTATCGCTCCATTCATTTTCAATGCGATACACATTTCCGGTCATAACTTCCGAACGGAAGGTCGTAGAGACTTGGAAACTGCTTCCGTCGAACATAATACGACCACGAGCTTTCCAACGGTACCATCCATGAGCTAATGATCCACTCCTAGCAAAAGTTACAGACCTTTGAACTTGCTTTTCGCTGATTGGACGAGAAGACAAGGTCCCACCCCTTCCTCATTAGTATTACTGGAATCAGGGTACCCGAAAATGGGGGGGTAGCCGAAGTGTAGAGCAAATGATCCACTGTTTAGGGGGTCAAATCAAAGATTCCAAAGTGGCACTCTTGCCCTATCCTAACCCTAACCCTAACCCTAACCCTAACCCTAACCCTAACCCTAACCCTAACCCTAACCCTAACCCTAACCACCGAGTCGACGGACGAGGTGGGGGGATCATCGAGAAACCTGAAAAATCTAACCCTAACCCTAACCCTAACCCTAACCCTAACCCTAACCAAACCGCTCAAAATGACCTGAATCGTGCTCCTAAACACTTTCTGGAGGGTCGTTTTTGGACAAAACAGTGTAATTTTTACACCTTTTCGCGCCCATTCGTTTCCTATGGGGGGACGTTTTGCCCTATATATCTTGAACGAAGCGTCGTAAAGCTTCGAAACCCATATCCGTCGGACATAATTCGTGGTCTAGCTCTCCAACAAGACCAACCCCGAGACTTTACGACTTTCAGAGGCTGAGATATGAAAGATTTAAACTTTTTTTTTCGATTTTATCCCACTTACCAAAGTCGTAGAAGGTCGAGGGTGGGCTCGTTGGACTTCTAGACCCCGAATTAGGTCTGACGCGACCAGGTTCTGAAGCTCTAGGACCTTCCTATCAAAAGTTATTAGCGAATGGGCTATAGCCCATACCTCATTTTACCCCCTTAATCTAACCCTAACCCTAACCCTAACCCTAACCCTAACCCTAACCCTAACCCTAACCCTAACCCTAACCCTAACCCTAACCCTAACCCTAACCCTAACCCTAACCCTAACCCTAACCCTAACCCTAACCCTAACCCTAACCCTAACCTAACCCTAACCCTAACCCTAACCCTAACCCTAACCCTAACCCTAACCCTAACCCTAACCCTAACCCTAACCCTAAACCTGAAAAATCTAACCCTAAACAAAAAATTGCTCATCAGAAAGTGAAGCAAACGACTCAAAATGACCTGAAACGTGCTCATAAACACTTTCTAGAGGGTCGTTTTTGGACAGAACACTTAGTGTAATTTTTACACCTTTTCGCGCCCATTCGTTTTCTATGGGGGGACGTTTTGTCCTATATCTCCAGAACAGAAGGTCGGAGAGCTTCGATACCCAAATCCGTCGGACATATTTAGGGGTCTAGCTCTCCAACAAGACCAACCACGAGTCTCTACGACCTTCAGAAGCTGACATAAAAAATATGATTTTTTTTATTTTTTTTTTTAGATTTTCTCCCACTTCCCAAAGTCGGAGAAGGTCGAGGGTGGGCTCGTTGGAAAGCCAGACCGCAAATTATGTCTGACGCGAGCAGGTTCCAAAGCTCTAGGACCTTCCTATCAAAAGTTATTAAAAAAAAACACTTTTTACCCATGATCCTTTGCTCCAATCGCGAAAACGACACCGTTTTTGAAGTAGTTGTCACCTAGGAGCCCTATATATACATGCTAAGCTAAATTATAGCTTGGTTAGCAAGTTTTAGCTTGCTAAGCTAGGCTAAGCTAACTTTGAGCCGGCTCAAAAGTGGCTATTACCCCCTATCCTAACCCTAACCCTAACCCTAACCCTAACTGGATGTACGATGTGAGAGTGCAACACTACCTTCTGCGAACTCTGGTAACGCCTACGAGCGTTAGGAGGCAGTAGCGTATTGGTTTCCCGCAGGGAGCCGTTGAACACAAACCCTAACCCTAACCCTAACCCCTAACCTCATTTTACCCCCTTAATCTAACCCTAACCCTAACCCTAACCCTTAACCCTAAACCCTAACCCTAAACCCTAACCCTAACCCTAACCACATGGACTCTGCCTTGTCGTGGCGTGGGGGCTTAAGTGCCTTGGTGGTCCTGTGGACTCTGGGGATTGGGTCTAGCCAGCTGGTCTACTGCTGGCTTGACCCAATCCCCAGAGTCCACAGGACCACTAGGGCACGACCAGAGAGTCCACTTTCTCTTTATCTTAACCTCTCCCCGTGCAGTTGTACTGAACCTAACCATCTCCTGGGGACTTGCCTGAACTCAAACAGTTGACTTAGTGAAAATCTTAGAAAATGTACAAGTATTTTTCCCAAAAGAAGTTTGTTTAATATAGGTACCTATCGACTCCAAATGGCCTGAAACGTGCTCCTAACTACTTTCTGGGTGAACCTTTTTCACCAAAACACAGTCAAATTTCAGGAAATTTTCGTCAAATTTCACAATTATTTTTTCCCAAAAAAACTTTGTTTATAGGTACGTATCGACTCCAAATGGCCTAAAACGTGCTCCTAAACACTTTCTGGGGGAACTTTTTTCACCAAAACACTTAGTCAAATTTCAGGAAATTATCGCTCCATTCATTTTCAATGCGATACACATTTCCGGTCATAACTTCCGAACGGAAGGTCGTAGAGACTTGGAAACTGCTTCCGTCGAACATAATACGACCACGAGCTTTCCAACGGTACCATCCATGAGCTAATGATCCACTCCTAGCAAAAGTTACAGACCTTTGAACTTGCTTTTCGCTGATTGGACGAGAAGACAAGGTCCCACCCCTTCCTCATTAGTATTACTGGAATCAGGGTACCCGAAAATGGGGGGGTAGCCGAAGTGTAGAGCAAATGATCCACTGTTTAGGGGGTCAAATCAAAGATTCCAAAGTGGCACTCTTGCCCTATCCTAACCCTAACCCTAACCCTAACCCTAACCCTAACCCTAACCCTAACCCTAACCCTAACCCTAACCACCGAGTCGACGGACGAGGTGGGGGGATCATCGAGAAACCTGAAAAATCTAACCCTAACCCTAACCCTAACCCTAACCCTAACCCTAACCAAACCGCTCAAAATGACCTGAATCGTGCTCCTAAACACTTTCTGGAGGGTCGTTTTTGGACAAAACAGTGTAATTTTTACACCTTTTCGCGCCCATTCGTTTCCTATGGGGGGACGTTTTGCCCTATATATCTTGAACGAAGCGTCGTAAAGCTTCGAAACCCATATCCGTCGGACATAATTCGTGGTCTAGCTCTCCAACAAGACCAACCCCGAGACTTTACGACTTTCAGAGGCTGAGATATGAAAGATTTAAACTTTTTTTTTCGATTTTATCCCACTTACCAAAGTCGTAGAAGGTCGAGGGTGGGCTCGTTGGACTTCTAGACCCCGAATTAGGTCTGACGCGACCAGGTTCTGAAGCTCTAGGACCTTCCTATCAAAAGTTATTAGCGAATGGGCTATAGCCCATACCTCATTTTACCCCCTTAATCTAACCCTAACCCTAACCCTAACCCTAACCCTAACCCTAACCCTAACCCTAACCCTAACCCTAACCCTAACCCTAACCCTAACCCTAACCCTAACCCTAACCCTAACCCTAACCCTAACCCTAACCCTAACCCTAACCCTAACCTAACCCTAACCCTAACCCTAACCCTAACCCTAACCCTAACCCTAACCCTAACCCTAACCCTAACCCTAAACCTGAAAAATCTAACCCTAAACAAAAAATTGCTCATCAGAAAGTGAAGCAAACGACTCAAAATGACCTGAAACGTGCTCATAAACACTTTCTAGAGGGTCGTTTTTGGACAGAACACTTAGTGTAATTTTTACACCTTTTCGCGCCCATTCGTTTTCTATGGGGGGACGTTTTGTCCTATATCTCCAGAACAGAAGGTCGGAGAGCTTCGATACCCAAATCCGTCGGACATATTTAGGGGTCTAGCTCTCCAACAAGACCAACCACGAGTCTCTACGACCTTCAGAAGCTGACATAAAAAATATGATTTTTTTTATTTTTTTTTTTAGATTTTCTCCCACTTCCCAAAGTCGGAGAAGGTCGAGGGTGGGCTCGTTGGAAAGCCAGACCGCAAATTATGTCTGACGCGAGCAGGTTCCAAAGCTCTAGGACCTTCCTATCAAAAGTTATTAAAAAAAAACACTTTTTACCCATGATCCTTTGCTCCAATCGCGAAAACGACACCGTTTTTGAAGTAGTTGTCACCTAGGAGCCCTATATATACATGCTAAGCTAAATTATAGCTTGGTTAGCAAGTTTTAGCTTGCTAAGCTAGGCTAAGCTAACTTTGAGCCGGCTCAAAAGTGGCTATTACCCCCTATCCTAACCCTAACCCTAACCCTAACCCTAACTGGATGTACGATGTGAGAGTGCAACACTACCTTCTGCGAACTCTGGTAACGCCTACGAGCGTTAGGAGGCAGTAGCGTATTGGTTTCCCGCAGGGAGCCGTTGAACACAAACCCTAACCCTAACCCTAACCCCTAACCTCATTTTACCCCCTTAATCTAACCCTAACCCTAACCCTAACCCTTAACCCTAAACCCTAACCCTAAACCCTAACCCTAACCCTAACCACATGGACTCTGCCTTGTCGTGGCGTGGGGGCTTAAGTGCCTTGGTGGTCCTGTGGACTCTGGGGATTGGGTCTAGCCAGCTGGTCTACTGCTGGCTTGACCCAATCCCCAGAGTCCACAGGACCACTAGGGCACGACCAGAGAGTCCACTTTCTCTTTATCTTAACCTCTCCCCGTGCAGTTGTACTGAACCTAACCATCTCCTGGGGACTTGCCTGAACTCAAACAGTTGACTTAGTGAAAATCTTAGAAAATGTACAAGTATTTTTCCCAAAAGAAGTTTGTTTAATATAGGTACCTATCGACTCCAAATGGCCTGAAACGTGCTCCTAACTACTTTCTGGGTGAACCTTTTTCACCAAAACACAGTCAAATTTCAGGAAATTTTCGTCAAATTTCACAATTATTTTTTCCCAAAAAAACTTTGTTTATAGGTACGTATCGACTCCAAATGGCCTAAAACGTGCTCCTAAACACTTTCTGGGGGAACTTTTTTCACCAAAACACTTAGTCAAATTTCAGGAAATTATCGCTCCATTCATTTTCAATGCGATACACATTTCCGGTCATAACTTCCGAACGGAAGGTCGTAGAGACTTGGAAACTGCTTCCGTCGAACATAATACGACCACGAGCTTTCCAACGGTACCATCCATGAGCTAATGATCCACTCCTAGCAAAAGTTACAGACCTTTGAACTTGCTTTTCGCTGATTGGACGAGAAGACAAGGTCCCACCCCTTCCTCATTAGTATTACTGGAATCAGGGTACCCGAAAATGGGGGGGTAGCCGAAGTGTAGAGCAAATGATCCACTGTTTAGGGGGTCAAATCAAAGATTCCAAAGTGGCACTCTTGCCCTATCCTAACCCTAACCCTAACCCTAACCCTAACCCTAACCCTAACCCTAACCCTAACCCTAACCCTAACCCTAACCCTAACCCTAACCCTAACCCTAACCCTAACCCTAACCCTAACCCTAACCCTAACCCTAACCCTAACCCTAACCCTAACCCTAACCCTAACCCTAACCCTAACCCTAACCCTAACCCTAACCCTAACCCTAACCCTAACCCTAACCCTAACCCTAACCCTAACCCTAACCCTAACCCTAACCCTAACCCTAACCCTAACCCTAACCCTAACCCTAACCCTAACCCTAACCCTAAACCCTAACCCTAACCCTAACCCTAACCCTAACCCTAACCCTAACCCTAACCCTTTCAATGCGATACACATTTCCGGTCATAACTTCCGAACGGAAGGTCGTAGAGACTTGGAAACTGCTTCCGTCGAACATAATACGACCACGAGCTTTCCAACGGTACCATCCATGAGCAAATGATCCACTCCTAGCAAAAGTTACAGACCTTTGAACTTGCTTTTCGCTGATTGGACGAGAAGACAAGGTCCCACCCCTTCCTCATTAGTATTACTGGAATCAGGGTACCGGAAAATGGGGGGGTAGCCGAAGTGTAGAGCAAATGATCCACTGTTTAGGGGGTCAAATCAAAGATTCCAAAGTGGCACTCTTGCCCTATCCTAACCCTAACCCTAACCCTAACCCTAACCCTAACCCTAACCCTAACCCTAACCCTAACCCTAACCCTAACCCTAACCCTGAGCCGTTGAACACAAACCCTGGCCCCAACCCTAACCCTAACCCTAAACCTGAACCTAACCCAAAATTCTAACCTTAACCCTAACCCAAATCCTAATTCCAACCTCAACCTTAAAACCAAACCCTAAACTTAAACTAAACCCTAACCTTAACCCTAATCTTAAAACTACACAAACAAATGCTAACCCGAACCCCAAATCCAAAAAACCGCTCTAAAATACCCCCCTCACCTCTCCTCTCTGAACTATCAACCCAACCCCCCTTCCTCCCCCCTTCCAAAACTCACAACTGTCCTCTCACAATGCACCCACTAGCCACTACGAAGACACCGGATCCTCCGCAATCCGACTGCACACATAAGGTATACCCAGTGACCTTGATACACCATACAGCACATCTCACATCAAAACTCTGAAACTATTCAGAGGTCCCGCACCATACGCTACTGACAAAAGTACTTTAGTACATACGGATCTCAACTGGATGTACGATGTGAGAGTGCAACACTACCTTCTGCGAACTCTGGTAACGCCTACGAGCGTTAGGAGGCAGTAGCGTATTGGTTTCCCGCAGGGAGCCGTTGAACACAAACCCTAACCCTAACCCTAACCCTAACCCTAACCCTAACCCTTTTTCACCAAAACACTTAGTCAAATTTCAGGAAATTTTCGTCAAATTTCACAATTATTTTTCCCAAAAAAACTTTGTTTATAGGTACGTATCGACTCCAAATGGCCTGAAACGTGCTCCTAACTACTTTCTGGGTGAACCTTTTTCACCAAAACACTTAGTCAAATTTCAGGAAATTTTCGCTCCATTCATTTTCAATGCGATACACATTTCCGGTCATAACTTCCGAACGGAAGGTCGTAGAGACTTGGAAACTGCTTCCGTCGAACATAATACGACCACGAGCTTTCCAACGGTACCATCCATGAGCAAATGATCCACTCCTAGCAAAAGTTACAGACCTTTGAACTTGCTTTTCGCTGATTGGACGAGAAGACAAGGTCCCACCCCTTCCTCATTAGTATTACTGGAATCAGGGTACCGGAAAATGGGGGGGTAGCCGAAGTGTAGAGCAAATGATCCACTGTTTAGGGGGTCAAATCAAAGATTCCAAAGTGGCACTCTTGCCCTATCCTAACCCTAACCCTAACCCTAACCCTAACCCTAACCCTAACCCTAACCCTAACCCGTACCGGAAAATGGGGGGGTAGCCGAAGTGTAGAGCAAATGATCCACTGTTTAGGGGGTCAAATCAAAGATTCCAAAGTGGCACTCTTGCCCTATCCTAACCCTAACCCTAACCCTAACCCTAACCCTAACCCTAACCCTAACCCTAACCCTAACCCTAACCCTGAAGAAGGCACACTTTTGCCGAAACGTCGTGAATATTCAGCCAAAAAATTAAGGGACACAGAAAGACAAGTTTAATCCAATTTGCAGAAATGGAGGGAAAGATGAAAGGACAAAATTCCTATAAAAGGGGAGGGGTTTAGTGGGTAAATTTGGCCGGAAGGCCAGTGCATTTCCGGCTCTCCTCCGGGTGAGCCGGTTCAGTCCCCCTTACCTAACCCTAACCCTAACCCTAACCCTAACCCTAACCCTAACCCTAACCCTGGACGAGGTGGGGGGATCATCGAGAAACCTGAAAAATCTAACCCTAACCCTAACCCTAACCCTAACCCTAACCCTTTTTCACCAAAACACTTAGTCAAATTTCAGGAAATTTTCGTCAAATTTCACAATTATTTTTCCCAAAAAAACTTTGTTTATAGGTACGTATCGACTCCAAATGGCCTGAAACGTGCTCCTAACTACTTTCTGGGTGAACCTTTTTCACCAAAACACTTAGTCAAATTTCAGGAAATTTTCGCTCCATTCATTTTCAATGCGATACACATTTCCGGTCATAACTTCCGAACGGAAGGTCGTAGAGACTTGGAAACTGCTTCCGTCGAACATAATACGACCACGAGCTTTCCAACGGTACCATCCATGAGCAAATGATCCACTCCTAGCAAAAGTTACAGACCTTTGAACTTGCTTTTCGCTGATTGGACGAGAAGACAAGGTCCCACCCCTTCCTCATTAGTATTACTGGAATCAGGGTACCGGAAAATGGGGGGGTAGCCGAAGTGTAGAGCAAATGATCCACTGTTTAGGGGGTCAAATCAAAGATTCCAAAGTGGCACTCTTGCCCTATCCTAACCCTAACCCTAACCCTAACCCTAACCCTAACCCTAACCCTAACCCTAACCCTAACCCTAACCCTAACCCTAAATCGCAGATCCTGAGAATCAACAGAATCTCCTCACAACCAACGGATGCCCAAAAGGAAATCCAAAACCTCTTCCGAGCCTTAACCAACAGAGGATACTCCAGAACTAACCTCAGGAAAACAATGAAAAACATCCCAAAAACCAGAACACCCACCCCCCACAAAAAAATCATTCCTCTAATCACAACATACACCGGCAACAATTTGAAATTACACAAGAAACTTAAACAGAACCTAACCAACGCCCACAGCACACAATCCAACAGGATGGAAATCCGAATCATCTCTGCCTTCCGAAAAAAACCCAACCTCAAGGACCTTCTAACCAGATCCAAATTCACCTCCAACACCAAAACAGACGAGGCAACAACCAGGAAAATCATCTTGAACACCACTAACCGGAAAAGATATGCAGTTGTAACCCCCAAAACGAGGAAAACCCAAAACATAGTGTATCTCATCAAATGCAAACACTGCCAAAAGCAATACGTGGGAGAATCCAAAAACACACTCCAAACCAGAATGTATGCCCACAAACACAACATCAGGAAAAATAGGAAATCAGACACCCACCTCGTACAACACTTCAGAAAACACAAACTTCCGAACCTCAAGGCCACAATTATCCAACACGACCCCAACTGGACTACACAGGAAAGGAGGAAACACGAATGGAAATGGATCAGAACACTCGGAACTCTCCACCCAAAAGGACTTAATGGCAAAATCCATAAGCAGCCACTCGGAAACCCAACCTGCCCATAACCTAAAGTATAACTTTCCCGAACAATGAAAAAAAGACCTACCCAGAACCCCAACCCTAATCCTCAAGGGACCATAATCACCAACTTAACCCAGGTTCCACCTAAACCCAACCCTAAACCTTACCTTACCTTAACCCTAAACCCAACCCTAACCCCAACCTTACCATAACCCTTACATTAACCCTAAACCTAACCCCAGCCCTTACCTTAACCCGAAAACTAACCCAAAACCTTACCCTAACCCTAACCCTAACCCTAACCCTAACCCTAACCCTGACCCTAACCCTAACCCTGGCCCTAAACCTAACCCTAACCCTAACCCTGGCCCTAAACCTAACCCTAACCATAACCCTAACCCTGACCCTAACCCGAAAACCTAACCCTAACCCTGACCCTAACCCTAACCCTAACCCTGACCCTAAACCTAACCCTAACCCTAACCCTGGCCCTAAACCTAACCATAACCCTAACCCTAACCCTGACCCTAACCCGAAAACCTAAACCTAACCCTAACCCTGGCCCCAACCCTAACCCTAACCCTAAACCTGAACCTAACCCAAAATTCTAACCTTAACCCTAACCCAAATCCTAATTCCAACCTCAACCTTAAAACCAAACCCTAAACTTAAACTAAACCCTAACCTTAACCCTAATCTTAAAACTACACAAACAAATGCTAACCCGAACCCCAAATCCAAAAAACCGCTCTAAAATACCCCCCTCACCTCTCCTCTCTGAACTATCAACCCAACCCCCCTTCCTCCCCCCTTCCAAAACTCACAACTGTCCTCTCACAATGCACCCACTAGCCACTACGAAGACACCGGATCCTCCGCAATCCGACTGCACACATAAGGTATACCCAGTGACCTTGATACACCATACAGCACATCTCACATCAAAACTCTGAAACTATTCAGAGGTCCCGCACCATACGCTACTGACAAAAGTACTTTAGTGCATACGGATCTCAACTGGATGTACGATGTGAGAGTGCAACACTACCTTCTGCGAACTCTGGTAACGCCTACGAGCGTTAGGAGGCAGTAGCGTATTGGTTTCCCGCAGGGAGCCGTTGAACACAAACCCTGGCCCCAACCCTAACCCTAACCCTAAACCTGAACCTAACCCAAAATTCTAACCTTAACCCTAACCCAAATCCTAATTCCAACCTCAACCTTAAAACCAAACCCTAAACTTAAACTAAACCCTAACCTTAACCCTAATCTTAAAACTACACAAACAAATGCTAACCCGAACCCCAAATCCAAAAAACCGCTCTAAAATACCCCCCTCACCTCTCCTCTCTGAACTATCAACCCAACCCCCCTTCCTCCCCCCTTCCAAAACTCACAACTGTCCTCTCACAATGCACCCACTAGCCACTACGAAGACACCGGATCCTCCGCAATCCGACTGCACACATAAGGTATACCCAGTGACCTTGATACACCATACAGCACATCTCACATCAAAACTCTGAAACTATTCAGAGGTCCCGCACCATACGCTACTGACAAAAGTACTTTAGTACATACGGATCTCAACTGGATGTACGATGTGAGAGTGCAACACTACCTTCTGCGAACTCTGGTAACGCCTACGAGCGTTAGGAGGCAGTAGCGTATTGGTTTCCCGCAGGGAGCCGTTGAACACAAACCCTAACCCTAACCCTAACCCTAACCCTAACCCTAACCCTTTTTCACCAAAACACTTAGTCAAATTTCAGGAAATTTTCGTCAAATTTCACAATTATTTTTCCCAAAAAAACTTTGTTTATAGGTACGTATCGACTCCAAATGGCCTGAAACGTGCTCCTAACTACTTTCTGGGTGAACCTTTTTCACCAAAACACTTAGTCAAATTTCAGGAAATTTTCGCTCCATTCATTTTCAATGCGATACACATTTCCGGTCATAACTTCCGAACGGAAGGTCGTAGAGACTTGGAAACTGCTTCCGTCGAACATAATACGACCACGAGCTTTCCAACGGTACCATCCATGAGCAAATGATCCACTCCTAGCAAAAGTTACAGACCTTTGAACTTGCTTTTCGCTGATTGGACGAGAAGACAAGGTCCCACCCCTTCCTCATTAGTATTACTGGAATCAGGGTACCGGAAAATGGGGGGGTAGCCGAAGTGTAGAGCAAATGATCCACTGTTTAGGGGGTCAAATCAAAGATTCCAAAGTGGCACTCTTGCCCTATCCTAACCCTAACCCTAACCCTAACCCTAACCCTAACCCTAACCCTAACCCTAACCCTAACCCTAACCCTAACCCTAACCCTGAGCCGTTGAACACAAACCCTGGCCCCAACCCTAACCCTAACCCTAAACCTGAACCTAACCCAAAATTCTAACCTTAACCCTAACCCAAATCCTAATTCCAACCTCAACCTTAAAACCAAACCCTAAACTTAAACTAAACCCTAACCTTAACCCTAATCTTAAAACTACACAAACAAATGCTAACCCGAACCCCAAATCCAAAAAACCGCTCTAAAATACCCCCCTCACCTCTCCTCTCTGAACTATCAACCCAACCCCCCTTCCTCCCCCCTTCCAAAACTCACAACTGTCCTCTCACAATGCACCCACTAGCCACTACGAAGACACCGGATCCTCCGCAATCCGACTGCACACATAAGGTATACCCAGTGACCTTGATACACCATACAGCACATCTCACATCAAAACTCTGAAACTATTCAGAGGTCCCGCACCATACGCTACTGACAAAAGTACTTTAGTACATACGGATCTCAACTGGATGTACGATGTGAGAGTGCAACACTACCTTCTGCGAACTCTGGTAACGCCTACGAGCGTTAGGAGGCAGTAGCGTATTGGTTTCCCGCAGGGAGCCGTTGAACACAAACCCTAACCCTAACCCTAACCCTAACCCTAACCCTAACCCTTTTTCACCAAAACACTTAGTCAAATTTCAGGAAATTTTCGTCAAATTTCACAATTATTTTTCCCAAAAAAACTTTGTTTATAGGTACGTATCGACTCCAAATGGCCTGAAACGTGCTCCTAACTACTTTCTGGGTGAACCTTTTTCACCAAAACACTTAGTCAAATTTCAGGAAATTTTCGCTCCATTCATTTTCAATGCGATACACATTTCCGGTCATAACTTCCGAACGGAAGGTCGTAGAGACTTGGAAACTGCTTCCGTCGAACATAATACGACCACGAGCTTTCCAACGGTACCATCCATGAGCAAATGATCCACTCCTAGCAAAAGTTACAGACCTTTGAACTTGCTTTTCGCTGATTGGACGAGAAGACAAGGTCCCACCCCTTCCTCATTAGTATTACTGGAATCAGGGTACCGGAAAATGGGGGGGTAGCCGAAGTGTAGAGCAAATGATCCACTGTTTAGGGGGTCAAATCAAAGATTCCAAAGTGGCACTCTTGCCCTATCCTAACCCTAACCCTAACCCTAACCCTAACCCTAACCCTAACCCTAACCCTAACCCTAACCCTAGCCCTAACCCTAACCCTAACCCTAACCCTAACCCTAACCCTAACCCTAACCCTAACCCTAACCCTAACCCTAACCCTAACCCTAACCCTAACCCTAACCCTAACCCTAACCCTAACCCTAACCCTAACCCTAACCCTAACCCTAACCCTAACCCTAACCCTAACCCTAACCCTAACCCTAACCCTAACCCTAACCCTAACCCTAACCCTAACCCTAACCCTAACCCTAACCCTAACCCTAACCCTAACCCTAACCCTAACCCTAACCCTAACCCTAACCCTAACCCTAACCCTAACCCTAACCCTAACCCTAACCCTAACCCTAACCCTAACCCTAACCCTTTTCACCAAAACACTTAGTCAAATTTCAGGAAATTTTCGCTCCATTCATTTTCAATGCGATACACATTTCCGGTCATAACTTCCGAACGGAAGGTCGTAGAGACTTGGAAACTGCTTCCGTCGAACATAATACGACCACGAGCTTTCCAACGGTACCATCCATGAGCAAATGATCCACTCCTAGCAAAAGTTACAGACCTTTGAACTTGCTTTTCGCTGATTGGACGAGAAGAAAAGGTCCCACCCCTTCCTCATTAGTATTCCTGGAATCAGGGTACATGAAAATGGGGGGGTAGCCGAAGTGTCAAGCAAATGATCCACTGTTTAGGGGGTCAAATCAAAGATTCCAAAGTGGCACTCAGCCCCTACCCTAACCCTAACCCTAACCCTAACCCTAACCCTAACCCTAACCCTAACCCTAACCCTAACCCTAACCCTAACCCTAACCCTAACCCTAACCCTAACCCTAACCCTAACCCTAAACCCTAACCCTAACCCTAACCCTAACCCTAACCCTAACCCTAACCCTTTGAACTTGCTTTTCGCTGATTGGACGAGAAGACAAGGTCCCACCCCTTCCTCATTAGTATTACTGGAATCAGGGTACCCGAAAATGGGGGGGTAGCCGAAGTGTAGAGTAAATGATCCACTGTTTAGGGGGTCAAATCAAAGATTCCAAAGTGGCACTCAGCCCCTATCCTAACCCTAACCCTAACCCTAACCCTAACCCTAACCCTAACCCTAACCCTAACCCTAACCCAAATCTTAGAAAATTTACAAGTATTTTTACCAAAAAAGTTTGTTCAATATAGGTACCTATCGACTCCAAATGGCCTAAAACGTGCTCCTAAACACTTTCTGGGTTAACCTTTTTCACCAAAACACTTAGTCAAATTTCAGGAAATTTTCGCTCCATTCATTTCCAATGCGATACACATTTCCGGTCATAACTTTCGAACGGAAGGTCGTAGAGACTTGGAAACAGCTTCCGTCGGACATAATTCGACCACGAGCTTTCCAACGGTACCATCCATGAGCAAATGATCCACTCCTAGCAAAAGTTACAGACCTTTTAACTTGCTTTTCTCTGATTGGACGAGAAGACAAGGTCCCACCCCTTCCTCATTAGTATTCCTGGAATCAGGGTACATGAAAATGGGGGGGTAGCCGAAGCGTCAAGCAAATGATCCACTGTTTAGGGGGTCAAATCAAAGATTCCAAAGTGGCACTCAGCCCCTATCCTAACCCTAACCCTAACCCTAACCCTAACCCTAACCCTAACCCTAACCCTAACCCTAATGATCCACTGTTTAGGGGGTCAAATCAAAGATTCCAAAGTGGCACTCTTGCCCTATCCTAACCCTAACCCTAACCCTAACCCTAACCCTAACAACTAACCCTAACCCTAACCCTGGTCCCTGTAAACCACCGAGTCGACGGACGAGGTGGGGGGATCATCGAGAAACCTGAAAAATCTAACCCTAACCCTAACCCTAAGTGGCTAAACCCCCCTATCCTAACCCTAACCCTAACCCTAACCCTAACCCTTTCTTCAGGGTCGTTTTTGGACAAAACACTTGGTGTAATTTTTACACCTTTTCGCGCCCATTCGTTTCCTATGGGGGGACGTTTCGACCTATATCTCCGGAACGTAACGTCGTAGAGCTTCGAAACCCGAATCCGTCGGACATATTTCGGGGTCTAGCTCTCCAAAAAGACCAACCTCGAGTCTCTACGACCTTCAGAGGCTGAGATATGAAAGATTTAAACTTTTTTTTTAGATTTTCTCCCACTTCCCAAGGTCGTAGACGGTCAAGGTTGGGCTCGTCGGAAAGCTAGACCGCCAAATTAGGTCTGGTGAAGGTTTCGAAGCTCTAAGACCTTCCGATAAAAAGTTATTCGCGAAAGGTCCCAGGGACCTTACCTCATTTTACCCCCTTAATCTAACCCTAACCCTAACCCTAACCCT
>NW_026906428.1:0-24956 GCF_033807715.1 Cololabis saira | reverse complement strand
GAAAAAAGAGGAAAATAAGAGGAAAAAAGTTGAAAAGAGAGGAAATAATAGGATAAAAAAGAGGAAAAAGAAGAGGAGAAAAAAGAGAAAAAAGAGGAAAAAGAGAAGAAGAAAAAAGAGGAAAAGAAAGGGAAAAAAAGAGGAACACAAGAGAAAAAAAGGAGAGAAAGGAAGAAGAAAAAGGAAAAAAGAGGAAAAAATAGGAATAAAGATGAAAAGAGGAAAAAATTGGAAAAAAGGAGGAAAAAAGGAAGACAAAAAGAGGAAAAAAAGTTTAAGAGAGAGGAAAAACGAGGAAAAAAAGAGGAGAAAAAGAGAAAAAGAGGAAAAGGAGAAGAAAAAAAAGGAAAAAAGGAAGAAAAGAGGAAAAAAAGGGAAGAAAAGAGGAAAAAAGAGGAAAAAAAGAAGAAAAAAATAGGAAAAGAAAGGAAAAAAAGAGGAAAACAAGAGAAAAAAGAGGAAAAAGAGGAGAAAAAAAGAGAAAAAGAGGAAAAAAGAGGAAAAAGAGAAGAAAAGAAGGATGAAAAGAGGAAAAAAGAGGAAAAAGGGAAGAAAAGAGGAAAAAAGAGGAAAAAAAGGGAAGAAAAGAGGAAAAAATAGGAAAAAAAGAAGAAAAAAGAGGAAAGAAAGGGAAAAAAAGAGGAAAACAAGAGAAAAAAAGAGGAAAAAAGATGAGAAAAAGAAGAAGAAAAAGGAAAAAAGAGGAATAAAAGATGAAAAGAGGAAAAAATTGAAAAAAGGAGGAAAAAAGGAAGAAAAAAAGAGGAAAAAAAGTTGAAAAGAGAGGAAAAAAGAGGAAAAAAGGAGAAAAAAGAGAAAAAAAGAGGAAAAAGAGAAGAAAAAAAAGGAAAAAAGGAGGAAAAGAGGAAAAAGGAGGAGAAAAAAGAGAAAAAGAGGAAAAAAGAGGAAAAAGAGAAGAAAAGAAGGATGAAAAGAGGAAAAAAGAGGAAAAAGGGAAGAAAAGAGGAAAAAAGAGGAAAAAAAGAAGAAAAAAAAGGAAAAAACAGAAAAAAGAGGAAAATAGGAGGAGGAGGAGGAAGAAGAGGAGGAAGAAGAGGAGGAGGAGAAGGAGGAAGGGAAGGAAGAGGAGGAGGAGAAGGAGGAAGGGAAGGAAGAGGAGGAAGAGGAACTTCTCGAAATTTTGCCTTTTTTCTTGAAATTTCGCTGTTTTTCCACCTTCTTTTCTTTCTTTTTTTGCCCCTTTTTCCTTTTTCCTCTCTCTTTTTTCCCTCTTGTAATGATTTTGGTCCTGATTTTTTTCCTCCCTCGCCCAGATCCAGCTCAGCTGGTATCAGCCACTCTGAGAGTCTACAGAGGT
Source organism: Cololabis saira (assembly GCF_033807715.1). Taxonomy (NCBI): domain Eukaryota; kingdom Metazoa; phylum Chordata; class Actinopteri; order Beloniformes; family Belonidae; genus Cololabis; species Cololabis saira. Next base: position 23,638 of record NW_026906428.1, on the reverse strand, counting down.
TACCTTACCCTAACCCTAACCCTTACAGAGCTAGGAACCTTCTAGAACCTTCTGTTCCTGCTGCTGAACCTAGGTGATGACGTCACCAGAGGGGGCGGGGCCAGGGCTAGAGGGGGCGGGGCCAGAGGGAGGGAAAAAAAATCAAGAAAAATACAGGAAAAAGAGAAGGAAAAAAAAGAAGGAAAAAAGGAAAAAAAGAGGAAAAGAAGGGAAAAAAAGAGGAAAACAAGAGAAAAAGAGGAAAAAAGGAGAAAAAGAAGAAAAAAAAGGAAAAAAGAGGAAGAAAAGATGAAAAAAAGAGGAAAAATTGGAAAAAAGAGGAAAATAAGGAGGAAAAAAAGTTGAAAAGAGAGGAAATAATAGGATAAAAAAGAGGAAAAAAAGGAGAAAAAAGAGAAAAAAGAGGAAAAAGAGGAGGAAAAAAGAGGAAAAAGAGAAGAAGAAAAAAGGAAAAAGGAGGAAAAGAGGAAAAAAAGGGAAGAAAAGAGGAAAAAAGAGGAAAAAAAGAAGAAAAAAGAGGAAAAGAAAGGGAAAAAAGAGGAAAACAAGAGAAAAAAGAGGAAAAAAGATGAAAAAAAGAAGAAGAAAAAGGAAAAAGAGGAAAAAAGAGGAATAAAAGATGAAAAGAGGAAAAAATTGGAAAAAAGGAGGAAAAAAGGAAGAAAAAAAGAGGAAAAAAAGTTGAAAAGAGAGGAAAAAAGAGGAAAAAAGGAGAAAAAAGAGAAAAAAAGAGGAAAAAGAGAAGAAAAAAAAGTAAAAAGGAGGAAAAGAGGAAAAAAGAGGAAAAAGGGAAGAAAAGAGAAAAGAGAGGAAAAAGAGGAAAAAAGAAGAAAAAAAGGAAAAAACAGAAAAAAGAGGAAAATAGGAGGAGGAGGAGGAAGAAGAGGAGGAAGAAGAGGAGGAGGAGAAGGAGGAAGGGAAGGAAGAGGAGGAGGAGAAGGAGGAAGGGAAGGAAGAGGAGGAAGAGGAACTTCTCGAAATTTTGCCTTTTTTCTTGAAATTTCGCTGTTTTTCCACCTTCTTTTCTTTCTTTTTTTGCCCCTTTTTCCTTTTCCTCTCTCTTTTTTCCCTCTTGTAATGATTTTGGTCCTGATGATTTTCCCAGATCCAGCTCAGCTGGTATCAGCCACTCTGAGAGTCTACAGAGGTTACCTTACCCTAACCCTAACCCTTACAGAGCTAGGAACCTTCTAGAACCTTCTGTTCCTGCTGCTGAACCTAGGTGATGACGTCACCAGAGGGGGCGGGGCCAGGGCTGGAGGGGGCGGGGCCAGAGGGAGGGGAAAAAATCAAGAAAAATACAGGAAAAAAAAGAAGGAAAAAAGGAGAAAAAGAGGAAAAGAAGGGAAAAAAGAGGAAAACAAGAGAAAAAAAGAGGAAAAAAGGAGGAAAAAAGGAGAAAAAGAAGAAAAAAAAGGAAAAAAGAGGAAGAAAAGATGAAAAAAAGAGGAAAAAATTGGAAAAAAGAGGAAAATAAGGAGGAAAAAAAGTTGAAAAGAGAGGAAATAATAGGATAAAAAAGAGGGAAAAAAAGGAGAAAAAGAAGAAAAAAGAGGAAAAAGGAGGAAAAAAGAGGAAAAAGAGAAGAAAAAAAAGGAAAAAAGGAGGAAAAGAGGAAAAAAAAAGGAAGAAAAGAGGAAAAAAGAGGAAAAAAGAAGAAAAAATAGGAAAAGAAAGGGAAAAAAAGAGGAAAACAAGAGAAAAAAGAGGAGAAAAAGAAGAAGAAAAAGGAAAAAAGAGGAAAAAAGAGGAATAAAAGATGAAAAGAGGAAAAAATAGGAAAAAAGGAGGAAAAAAGGAAGAAAAAAAGAGGAAAAAAAGTTGAAAAGAGAGGAAAAAAGAGGAAAAAAAGAGGAGAAAAAAGAGAAAAAAAGAGGAAAAAGAGAAGAAAAAAAGGAAAAAAGGAGGAAAAGAGGAAAAAAAGGGAAGAAAAGAGGAAAAAAGAGGAAAAAAAGAAGAAAAAATAGGAAAAGAAAGGGAAAAAAAGAGGAAAACAAGAGAAAAAAGAGGAAAAAAGAGGAGAAAAAGAAGAAGAAAAAGGAAAAAAGAGGAAAAAAGAGGAATAAAAGATGAAAAGAGGAAAAAATAGGAAAAAAGGAGGAAAAAAGGAAGAAAAAAAGAGGAAAAAAAGTTGAAAAGAGAGGAAAAAAGAGGAAAAAAAGAGGAGAAAAAAGAGAAAAAAAGAGGAAAAAGAGAAGAAAAAAAAGGAAAAAAGGAGGAAAAGAGGAAAAAAAGGGAAGAAAAGAGGAAAAAAAGGAGAAAAAAGAGAAAAAAAGAGGAAAAAGAGAAGAAAAAAAGGAAAAAAGGAGGAAAAAAAGTTGAAAAGACAGGAAAAATAGGAGAAAAAGAGGAGAAAAAAGAGGAGTAAAAAAGAGAAAAAGAGGAAAAAAGAGGAAAAAAGGAGGAGAAGGAGGAAGGGAAGGAAGAGGAGGAAGAAGAGGAGGAGGAGAAGGAGGAAGGGAAGGAAGAGGAGGAGAAGGAGGAAGGGAAGGAAGAGGAGGAAGAGGAACTTCTCGAAATTTTGCCTTTTTTCTTGAAATTTCGCTGTTTTTCACCTTCTTTTCTTTCTTTTTTTTCCCCTTTTTCCTTTTTCCTCTCTCTTTTTCCCTCTTGTAATGATTTTGGTCCTGATGATTTTTCCCAGATCCAGCTCAGCTGATATCAGCCACTCTGAGAGTCTACAGAGGTTACCTTACCCTAACCCTAACCCTTACAGAGCTAGGAACCTTCTAGAACCTTCTGTTCCTGCTGCTGAACCTAGGTGATGACGTCACCAGAGGGGGCGGGGCCAGGGCTGGAGGGGGCGGGGCCAGAGGGAGGGGAAAAAAATCAAGAAAAATACAGGAAAAAAAAGAAGGAAAAAAGGAGAAAAAGAGGAAAAGAAGGGAAAAAAGAGGAAAACAAGAGAAAAAAAGAGGAAAAAAGGAGGAAAAAAGGAGAAAAAGAAGAAAAAAAAGGAAAAAAGAGGAAGAAAAGATGAAAAAAAGAGGAAAAAATTGGAAAAAAGAGGAAAATAAGGAGGAAAAAAAGTTGAAAAGAGAGGAAATAATAGGATAAAAAAGAGGGAAAAAAAGGAGAAAAATAAGAAAAAAGAGGAAAAAGGAGGAAAAAAGAGGAAAAAGAGAAGAAAAAAAGGAAAAAAGGAGGAAAAGAGGAAAAAAAAGGAAGAAAAGAGGAAAAAAGAGGAAAAAAGAAGAAAAAATAGGAAAAGAAAGGGAAAAAAAGAGCAAAACAAGAGAAAAAAGAGGAAAAAAGAGGAGAAAAAGAAGAAGAAAAAGGAAAAAAGAGGAAAAAAGAGGAATAAAAGATGAAAAGAGGAAAAAATAGGAAAAAAGGAGGAAAAAAGGAAGAAAAAAAGAGGAAAAAAAGTTGAAAAGAGAGGAAAAAAGAGGAAAAAAAGAGGAGAAAAAAGAGAAAAAAAGAGGAAAAAGAGAAGAAAAAAAAGGAAAAAAGGAGGAAAAGAGGAAAAAAAGGGAAGAAAAGAGGAAAAAAGAGGAAAAAAAGAAGAAAAAATAGGAAAAGAAAGGGAAAAAAAGAGGAAAACAAGAGAAAAAAGAGGAAAAAAGAGGAGAAAAAGAAGAAGAAAAAGGAAAAAAGAGGAAAAAAGAGGAATAAAAGATGAAAAGAGGAAAAAATAGGAAAAAAGGAGGAAAAAGGGAAGAAAAAAAGAGGAAAAAAAGTTGAAAAGAGAGGAAAAAAAGGAGAAAAAAGAGAAAAAAGAGGAAAAAGAGAAGAAAAAAAAGGAAAAAAGGAGGAAAAAAAGTTGAAAAGACAGGAAAAATAGGAGAAAAAGAGGAGAAAAAAGAGGAGTAAAAAAGAGAAAAAGAGGAAAAAAGAGGAAAAAAATAGGAGAAAAAAGAGAAAAAAAGAGGAAAAAGAGAAGAAAAAAAGGAAAAAAGGAGGAAAAGAGGAAAAAAAGGGAAGAAAAGAGGAAAAAAGAGGAAAAAAAGAAGAAAAAAAAGGAAAAAAGGAGGAAAAGAGGAAAAAAAGAGAAAAAGAGGAAAAAAGAGGAAAAAAGGAGGAGAAGGAGGAAGGGAAGGAAGAGGAGGAAGAAGAGGAGGAGGAGAAGGAGGAAGGGAAGGAAGAGGAGGAGAAGGAGGAAGGGAAGGAAGAGGAGGAAGAGGAACTTCTCGAAATTTTGCCTTTTTTCTTGAAATTTCGCTGTTTTTCCACCTTTTTTTCTTTCTTTTTTTTCCCCTTTTTCCTTTTTCCTCTCTCTTTTTCCCTCTTGTAATGATTTTGGTCCTGATGATTTTTCCCAGATCCAGCTCAGCTGGTATCAGCCACTCTGAGAGTCTACAGAGGTTACCTTACCCTAACCCTAACCCTTACAGAGCTAGGAACCTTCTAGAACCTTCTGTTCCTGCTGCTGAACCTAGGTGATGACGTCACCAGAGGGGGCGGGGCCAGGGCTGGAGGGGGCGGGGCCAGAGGGAGGGGAAAAAAATCAAGAAAAATACAGGAAAAAGAGAAGGAAAAAAAAGAAGGAAAAAAGGAAAAAAAGAGGAAAAGAAGGGAAAAAAAGAGGAAAACAAGAGAAAAAAAGAGGAAAAGAAGGGAAAAAAAGAGGAAAACAAGAGAAAAAAGAGGAAAAAAGGAGAAAAAGAAGAAAAAAAAGGAAAAAAGAGGAAGAAAAGATGAAAAAAAGAGGAAAAAATTGGAAAAAAGAGGAAAATAAGGAGGAAAAAAAGTTGAAAAGAGAGGAAATAATAGGATAAAAAAGAGGAAAAAAAAGGAGAAATAAGAGAAAAAAGAGGAAAAAGGAGGAAAAAAGAGGAAAAAGAGAAGAAGAAAAAAGGAAAAAAGGAGGAAAAGAGGAAAAAAAGGGAAGAAAAGAGGAAAAAAGAGGAAAAAAGAAGAAAAAAGAGGAAAAAGAGAAGGAAAAAAAAGAAGGAAAAAAGGAAAAAAAGAGGAAAAGAAGGGAAAAGAGGAAAAAAGAGGAAAAAAAGAAGAAAAAAGAGGAAAAAGAGGAGGAAAAAAGAGGAAAAAGAGAAGAAGAAAAAAGGAAAAAAGGAGGAAAAGAGGAAAAAAGGGAAGAAAAGAGGAAAAAAGAGGAAAAAAAGAAAAAAGAGGAAAAGAAAGGGAAAAAAAGAGGAAAAAAAGAGGAAAAAAGAGGAGAAAAAGTAGAAGAAAGAGGAAAAAAGAGGAAAAAAGAGGAAAAAAGAAGAAAAAATATGAAAAGAAAGGGAAAAAAGAGGAAAACAAGAGAAAAAAGAGGAAAAAAGAGGAGAAAAAGAAGAAGAAAAAGGAAAAAAGAGGAAAAAAGAGGAATAAAATATGAAAAGAGGAAAAAATAGGAAAAAAGGAGGAAAAAAGGAAGAAAAAAAGAGGAAAAAAAGTTGAAAAGAGAGGAAAAAAGAGGAAAAAAAGGAGAAAAAAGAGAAAAAAAGAGGAAAAGGAGAAGAAAAAAAAGGAAAAAAGGAGGAAAAAAAGTTGAAAAGACAGGAAAAATAGGACAAAAAGAGGAGAAAAAAGAGGAGTAAAAAAGAGAAAAAGAGGAAAAAAGAGGAAAAAAGGAGGAGAAGGAGGAAGGGAAGGAAGAGGAGGAAGAAGAGGAGGAGGAGAAGGAGGAAGGGAAGGAAGAGGAGGAGAATGAGGAAGGGAAGGAAAAGGAGGAAGAGGAACTTCTCGAAATTTTGCCTTTTTTCTTGAAATTTCGCTGTTTTTCCACCTTCTTTTCTTTCTTTTTTTCCCCTTTTTCCTTTTTCCTCTCTCTTTCCCTCTTGTAATGATTTTGGTCCTGATTTTTTTCCTCCCTCGCCCAGATCCAGCTCAGCTGGTATCAGCCACTCTGAGAGTCTACAGAGGTTACCTTACCCTAACCCTAACCCTTACAGAGCTAGGAACCTTCTAGAACCTTCTGTTCCTGCTGCTGAACCTAGGTGATGACGTCACCAGAGGGGGCGGGGCCAGGGCTGGAGGGGGCGGGGCCAGAGGGAGGGGAAAAAAAATCAAGAAAAATACAGGAAAAAGAGAAGGAAAAAAAAGAAGGAAAAAAGGAAAAAAAGAGGAAAAGAAGGGAAAAAAAGAGGAAAACAAGAGAAAAAAAGGAGAAAAAGAAGAAAAAAAAGGGAAAAAGAGGAAGAAAAGATGAAAAAAAGAGGAAAAATTTGGAAAAAAGAGGAAAATAAGGAGGAAAAAAAGTTGAAAAGAGAGGAAATAATAGGATAAAATAGAGGAAAAAAAAGGAGAAAAAAGAGAAAAAAGAGGAAAAAGAGGAGGAAGAAAGAGGAAAAAGAGAAGAAAAAAAAGGAAAAAAGGAGGAAAAGAGGAAAAAAAGGGAAGAAAAGAGGAAAAAAGAGGAAAAAAAGAAGAAAAAAGAGGAAAAGAAAGGGAAAAAAAGAGGAAAACAAGAGAAAAAAGAGGAAAAAAGAGGAGAAAAAGAAGAAGAAAAAGGAAAAAAGAGGAAAAAAGAGGAATAAAAGATGAAAAGAGGAAAAAATAGGAAAAAAGGAGGAAAAAAGGAAGAAAAAAAGAGGAAAAAAAGTTGAAAAGAGAGGAAAAAGAGGAAAAAAAGGAGAAAAAAGAGAAAAAAAGAGGAAAAAGAGAAGAAGAAAAAGGAAAAAAGGAGGAAAAAAAGTTGAAAAGACAGGAAAAATAGGAGAAAAAGAGGAGAAAAAAGAGGAGTAAAAAAGAGAAAAAGAGGAAAAAAGAGGAAAAAAGGAGGAGAAGGAGGAAGGGAAGGAAGAGGAGGAAGAAGAGGAGGAGGAGAAGGAGGAAGGGAAGGAAGAGGAGGAAGAGGAACTTCTCGAAATTTTGCCTTTTTTCTTGAAATTTCGCTGTTTTTCCACCTTTTTTTCTTTCTTTTTTTTCCCCTTTTTCCTTTTTCCTCTCTCTTTTTTCCCTCTTGTAATGATTTTGGTCCTGATTTTTTTCCTCCCTCGCCCAGATCCAGCTCAGCTGGTATCAGCCACTCTGAGAGTCTACAGAGGTTACCTTACCCTAACCCTAACCCTTACAGAGCTAGGAACCTTCTAGAACAGGGGTCGGCAAGTAAGTTTGGCCTCGGGCCAAATTTTTTCGGAGCAACTGAATGGTGGGCCAGAACATCACATCAATCAGGCAAAGCATGTTTTTTTTTCTACTAAACAAAACTTTTTTCCCCTTATCTATAGGCTACTAGTATTATTATACTATTATATCTTGTACAAAAAATTAATTAAAGAAAGTAATTAGTTTAAATAAAGTAACTTTTGCTACAGACTGTTATTAGTGTGTTATGCTGCGTTCCATTTACCTCGGAAGTCAGAACTGGGAATGACGTCACAGCCGAGTTATCAGCGTTCCAGTTACAAAGTAGGTAAACAAGTTTGTAGTTCGCATATACCACATGAAAAATGTAAATTACTCTATAGCAGCATATATATGCCGAACAATACGACTGATTTAGTGTGACCAAAACTAGAATGAAGTGCTACGAATTTTTACAGAGCTCTCTTCTACTGTTTACAACCGGGGCAGCCATCTTGGAATGTGAACTCGGGGGTGGTGAAGACTCTCCCACTTTCCCAGTGGGAAATCCCACTTCGAGGGGCGTTCCAGTTGAAAAATACAACTGGGAACTGGGAAATCCCCACTTCCGAGGACAAATGGAACGCGGCATTATTACTGCTTTAGCGCTACTCTGTGGCTGCGTTATGAAACCGCTTATAAGTAACTTGGTGATAATATTATTTTCTGCCAAGCTACTAACAAATGCAGTCCTTCTTTAAAATACACAGAACGACATGAAACACATGAAAAACCCATGATATGAACAGTAGCACAGTAGTCAGTACGTGCACACGGAGCAGCAGCTCTCTGTGTCTCCTGAAGCGAGTGAGAGGATATGCAAATGAGGCGGATTTTCCGACGTATTTTTAGACATAATGGACGTTTTACCATTTAAAAGACCAACAGCAAAACTCAAGGTAAGTTATCAGTTGTATTTTTCACAGTTTAAACCACAACAAATACGTCTTACCATTTCAACAGCTTCAGGAGTTTTGCGGGAGTCTGTGCCTACGTTACTCCTGAATATTTGTGTGCACCTCTAATTAAGGCCCCCCTATGCTACAGGTGACAGGGAACTATACAGTATTGTGTGCGTCCGGAATCATGAAGATTCTACTTTTATTTTATTTTATCTTTTCTAAATAAAGGCTTTGAATTCTCTATGAAATTGTCATTTTTGTGATAGTAAATAATAATAATTAAAAAAAAAAAAAAAAAAAAAAAAAAATGTTTTTTTTTTTTTTTTTTCAAATCAGATTTTCAATGTCATCTGGCGGGCCAGATATTATTGAAGACGGGCCAATTTTGGCCCGCGGGCCGCCAGTTGCCGACCACTGTTCTAGAACCTTCTGTTCCTGCTGCTGACGTCACTCTGAGGGGGCGGGGCCAGGGCTGGAGGGGGCGGGGCCAGAGGGAGGGGAAAAAAATCAAGAAAAATACAGGAAAAAGAGAAGGAAAAAAAAGAAGGAAAAAAGGAAAAAAAAGAGGAAAACAAGAGAAAAAAAGAGGAAAAAAGGAGAAAAAGAAGAAAAAAAAGGAAAAAATAGGAAGAAAAGATGAAAAAAAGAGGAAAAAATTGGAAAAAAGAGGAAAATAAGGAGGAAAAAAAGTTGAAAAGAGAGGAAATAATAGGATAAAAAAGAGGAAAGAAAAGGAGAAAAAAGAGAAAAAAGGAGGAAAAAAGAGGAAAAGAGAAGAAGAAAAAAGGAAAAAAGGAGGAAAAGAGGAAAAAAAGGGAAGAAAAGAGGAAAAAAGAGGAAAAAAAGAAGAAAAAAGAGGAAAAGAAATGGAAAAAAAGAGGAAAACAAGAGAAAAAAGAGGAAAAAAGAGGAGAAAAAGAAGAAGAAAAAGAGAAGAAAAGAAGGATGAAAAGAGGAAAAAAGAGGAAAAAAGGGAAGAAAAGAGGAAAAAAGAGGAAAAAAAGAAGAAAAAAAGGAAAAAACAGAAAAAAGAGGAAAATAGGAGGAGGAGGAGGAAGAAGAGGAGGAGGAGAAGGAGGAAGGGAAGGAAGAGGAGGAAAAGGAACTTCTCGAAATTTTGCCTTTTTTCTTGAAATTTCGCTGTTTTTCCACCTTCTTTTCTTTCTTTTTTTCCCCTTTTTCCTTTTTCCTCTCTCTTTTTCCCTCTTGTAATGATTTTGGTCCTGATTTTTTTTCCTCCCTCGCCCAGATCCAGCTCAGCTGGTATCAGCCACTCTGAGAGTCTACAGAGGTTACCTTACCCTAACCCTAACCCTTACAGAGCTAGGAACCTTCTAGAACCTTCTGTTCCTGCTGCTGAACCTAGGTGATGACGTCACCAGAGGGGGCGGGGCCAGGGCTGGAGGGGGCGGGGCCAGAGGGAGGGGAAAAAAATCAAGAAAAATACAGGAAAAAGAGAAGGAAAAAAAAGGAAAAAAGGAAAAAAAAGAGGAAAAGAAGGGAAAAAAAGAGGAAAACAAGAGAAAAAAAGGAGAAAGAGAAGAAAAAAAAGGAAAAAAGAGGAAGAAAAGATGAAAAACAGAGGAAAAAATTGGAAAAAAGAGGAAAAAGAGAAGAAAAAAAAGGAAAAAAGGAGGAAAAGAGGAAAAAAAGGGAAAAAAAGAAGAAAAAAGAGGAAAAAAGAGGAGAAAAAGAAGAAGAAAAAGGAAAAAAGAGGAAAAAAGAGGAATAAAAGATGAAAAGAGGAAAAAATAGGAAAAAAGGAGGAAAAAGGAAGAAAAAAAGAGGAAAAAAAAGGAGAAAAAAGAGAAAAAAGAGGAAAAAGAGGAGGACAAAACAGGAAAAAGAGAAGAAGAAAAAAGGAAAAAAGGAGGAAAAGAGGAAAAAAGGGAAGAAAAGAGGAAAAAAGAGGAAAAAAAGAAGAAAAAATAGGAAAAGAAAGGGAAAAAAGAGGAAAACAAGAGAAAAAAGAGGAAAAAAGGAGAAAAAGAAGAAGAAAAAGGAAAAAAGAGGAAAAAAGAGGAATAAAAGATGAAAAGAGGAAAAAATAGGAAAAAAGGAGGAAAAAAGGAAGAAAAAAAGAGGAAAAAAAGTTGAAAAGAGAGGAAAAAAGAGGAGAAAAAAGAGAAAAAAAGAGGAAAAAGAGAAGAAAAAAAAGGAAAAAAGGAGGAAAAGAGGAAAAAAAGGGAAGAAAAGAGGAACAAAAGAAGAAAAAAGAGGAAAAGAAAGGGAAAAAAAGAGGAAAACAAGAGAAAACACAGGAAAAAAGAGGAGAAAAAGAAGAAGAAAAAGGAAAAAAGAGGAAAAAAGAGGAAAAAGAGAAGAAGAAAAAAGGAAAAAAGGAGGAAAAGAGGAAAAAAAGGGAAGAAAATAGGAAAAAAGAGGAAAAAAGAAGAAAAAAGAGGAAAAGAAAGGGAAAAAAAGAGGAAAACAAGAGAAAAAAGAGGAGAAAAAGAAGAAAAAGGAAAAAAGAGGAAAATAAGGAGGAAAAAAAGTTGAAGAGAGGAAATAATAGGATAAAAAAGAGGAAAAAAAAGGAGAAAAAAGAGAAAAAAGAGGAAAAAGGAGGAAAAAAGAGGAAAAAGAGAAGAAGAAAAAAGGAAAAAAGGAGGAAAAGAGGAAAAAAAGAGGAAAACAAGAGAAAAAAGAGGAAAAAAGAGGAAAAATGAGGAAAAAAGAGGAAAAAGAGAAGAAGAAAAAAGGAAAAAAGGAGGAAAAGAGGAAAAAAAGGGAAGAAAAGAGGAAAAAAGAGGAAAAAAAGAAGAAAAAAGAGGAAAAAAGAGGAAAAAAGAGGAATAAAAGATGAAAAGAGGAAAAAATAGGAAAAAAGGAGGAAAAAGGAAGAAAAAAATAGGAAAAAAAAGGAGAAAAAAGAGAAAAAAGAGGAAAAAGAGGAGGAAAAAAGAGGAAAAAGAGAAGAAGAAAAAAGGAAAAAAGGAGGAAAAGAGGAAAAGAAAGGGAAAAAAAGAGGAAAGCTAGAGAAAAAAGAGGAAAAAAGAGGAGAAAAAGAAGAAGAAAAAGGAAAAAAGAGGAAAAAAGAGGAATAAAAAATGAAAAGAGGAAAAAAAGTTGAAAAGAGAGGAAAAAAGAGGGGAAAAAGAGGAGAAAAAAGGAGAAAAAGGAGAAAAAAAGAGGAAAAAGAGAAGAAAAGAAGGATGAAAAGAGGAAAAGAGGAAAAAAGGGAAGAAAAGAGGAAAAAAGAGGAAAAAAAAAGAAAAAAAGGGAAAAACAGAAAAAAGAGGAAAATAGGAGGAGGAGGAGGAAGAAGAGGAGGAAGAAGAGGAGGAGGAGAAGGAGGAAGGGAAGGAAGAGGAGGAGGAGAAGGAGGAAGGGAAGGAAGAGGAGGAAGAGGAACTTCTCGAAATTTTGCCTTTTTTCTTGAAATTTCGCTGTTTTTCCACCTTCTTTTCTTTCTTTTTTTCCCCCTTTTTCCTTTTTTCCTCTCTCTTTTTCCCTCTTGTAATGATTTTGGTCCTGATTTTTTTCCCTCCCTCGCCCAGATCCAGCTCAGCTGGTATCAGCCACTCTGAGAGTCTACAGAGGTTACCTTACCCTAACCCTAACCCTTACAGAGCTAGGAACCTTCTAGAACCTTCTGTTCCTGCTGCTGAACCTAGGTGATGACGTCACCAGAGGGGGCGGGGCCAGAGGGAGGGGAAAAAAATCAAGAAAAATACAGGGAAAAGAGAACAAAAAAGAAGGAAGAAAAGAGGAAAAGAAGGGAAAAAAGAGGGAAAACAAGAGAAAAAAAGAGGAAAAAAGGAGAAAAAGAAGAAAAAAAAGGAAAAAACTGGAAAAAAGAGGAAAATAGGAGGAGGAGGAGGAAGAAGAGGAGGAAGAAGAGGAGGAGGAGAAGGAGGAAGGGAAGGAAGAGGAGGAACTTCTCGTAATTTTGCCTTTTTTCTTGAAATTTCGCTGTTTTCCACCTTTTTTTCTTTCATTTTTCTCTTTTTTTCCTTTTTCCTCTCTCTTTTTCCCTCTTGTAATGATTTTGGTCCTGATTTTTTTCCTCCCTCGCCCAGATCCAGCTCAGCTGGTATCAGCCACTCTGAGAGTCTACAGAGGTTACCTTACCCTAACCCTAACCCTTACAGAGCTAGGAACCTTCTAGAACCTTCTGTTCCTGCTGCTGAACCTAGGTGATGACGTCACCAGAGGGGGCGGGGCCAGAGGGAGGGGAAAAAATCAAGAAAAATACAGGAAAAAGAGAAGGAAAAAAAAGAAGGAAAAAAGGAAAAAAAGAGGAAAAGAAGGGAAAAAAGAGGAAAACAAGAGAAAAAAAGAGGAAAAAAGGAGAAAAAGAAGAAAAAAAGGATAAAAGAGGAAGAAAGGATGAAAAAAAGAGGAAAAAATTGGAAAAAAGAGGAAAATAAGGAGGAAAAAAAGTTGAAAAGAGAGGAAATAATAGGATAAAAAAGAGGGAAAAAAGGAGAAAAAAGAGAAAAAAGAGGAAAAAGAGGAGGAAAAAAGAGGAAAAAGAGAAGAAGAAAAAAGGAAAAAAGGAGGAAAAGAGGAAAAAAAGGGAAGAAAAGAGGAAAAAAGAGGAAAAAAAGAAGAAAAAAAAGAAAAAAGAGGAAAAGAAAGGGAAAAAAAGAGGAAAACAAGATAGAAAAGAGGAAAAAAGAGGAGAAAAAGAAGAAGAAAAAGGAAAAAAGAGGAAAAAGGAGGAATAAAAGATGAAAAGAGGAAAAAATAGGAAAAAACGAGGAAAAAAGGAAGAAAAAAAGAGGAAAAAAAGTTGAAAATAGAGGAAAAAAGAGGAAAAAAAGAGGAGAAAAAAGAGGAAAAAAGGAGGAAAAGAGGAAAAAAAGGGAAGAAAAGAGGAAAAAAGAGGAAAAAAAGAAGAAAAAATAGGAAAAAAGGAAGAAAAAAAGAGGAAAAAAAGTTGAAAAGAGAGGAAAAAAGAGGAAAAAAAGAGGAGAAAAAAGAGAAAAAAAGAGGAAAAAGAGAAGAAAAAAAAGGAAAAAAAGAGGAAAAAAAGTTGAAAAGACAGGAAAAATAGGAGAAAAAGAGGAGAAAAAAGAGGAAAAAGAGAAGAAAAGAAGGAAGAAAAGAGGAAAAAAGAGGAAAAAAAGAAGAAAAAAAGGAAAAAACAGAAAAAAGAGGAAAATAGGAGGAGGAGGAGGAAGAAGAGGAGGAGGAGAAGGAGGAAGGGAAGGAAGAGGAGGAGGAGAAGGAGGAAGGGAAGGAAGAGGAGGAAGAGGAACTTCTCGAAATGTTGCCTTTTTTCTTGAAATTTCGCTGTTTTTCCACCTTCTTTTCTTTCTTTTTTTTCCCCTTTTTCCTTTTTCCTCTCTCTCCTTTTCCCTCTTGTAATGATTTTGGTCCTGATTTTTTCCCTCCCTCGCCCAGATCCAGCTCAGCTGGTATCAGCCACTCTGAGAGTCTACAGAGGTTACCTTACCCTAACCCTAACCCTTACAGAGCTAGGAACCTTCTAGAACCTTCTGTTCCTGCTGCTGAACCTAGGTGATGACGTCACCAGAGGGGGCGGGGCCAGGGCTGGAGGGGGCGGGGCCAGGGACAGGGAGGGGAAAAAAATCAAGAAAAATACAGGAAAAAGACAAGGAAAAAAAAGAAGGAAAAAAAGAAAAAAAGGAAAAAAGAGGAAGAAAAGATGAAAAAAAGAGGAAAAAATTGGAAAAAAGAGGAAAATAAGGAGGAAAAAAAGTTGAAAAGAGAGGAAATAATAGGATAAAAAAGAGGAAAAAAAAGAGGAGAAAAAAGAAAAAAAAGAGGAAAAAAGGAGGAAAAAAGAGGAAAAAGAGAAGAAGAAAAAAGGAAAAAAGGAGGAAAAGAGGAAAAAAAGGGAAGAAAAGAGGAAAAAAGAGGAAAAAAAGAAGAAAAAAGAGGAAAAGAAAGGGAAAAAAGAGGAAAACAAGAGAAAAAAGAGGAGAAAAAGAAGAAGAAAAAGGAAAAAAGAGGAAAAAATAGGAATAAAAGATGAAAAGAGGAAAAAAGAGGAAAAAAGGAGGAAAAAAGGAAGTAAAAAAGAGGAAAAAAAGTTGAAAAGAGAGGAAAAAAGAGGAAAAAAAGAGGAGAAAAAAGAGAAAAAAAGAGGAAAGAGAAAAGAAAAAAAAGGAAAAAAGGAGGAAAAAAAGTTGAAAAGACAGGAAAAATAGGAGAAAAAGAGGAGAAAAAAAGAGAAAAAGAGGAAAAAAAGAAGAAAAAAAGGAAAAAACAGAAAAAAGAGGAAAATAGGAGGAGGAGGAGGAAGAAGAGGAGGAGGAGAAGGAGGAAGGGAAGGAAGAGGAGGAGGAGAAGGAGGAAGGGAAGGAAGAGGAGGAAGAGGAACTTCTCGAAATTTTGCCTTTTTTCTTGAAATTTCGCTGTTTTTCTGTTTTTTTCTTCCTTCCCTTCCTCCTTTTTTTCCTCTTTTCATCTTTTATTCCTCTTTTTTCCTCTTTTTTCCTTTTTCTTCTTCTTTTTTCCTCTTTTTTCTCTTGTTTTCCTCTTTTTTCCCTTTCTTTTCCTCTTTTTTCTTCTTTTTTTCCTCTTTTTTCCTCTTTTCTTCCCTTTTTTTCCTCTTTTCCTCCTTTTTTCCTTTTTTCTTCTTCTCTTTTTCCTCTTTTTTCCTCCTTTTTTTTCTTTTTTCTCCTTTTTTTCCCTCTTTTTTATCCTATTATTTCCTCTCTTTTCAACTTTTTTTCCTCCTTATTTTCCTCTTTTTTCCAATTTTTTCCTCTTTTTTTCATCTTCTCTTCCTCTTTTTTCCTTTTTTTCTTCTTTTTCTCCTTTTTTCCTTTTTTTTCTTCTCTTTTTCCTCTTTTTTTCTCTTTTTTCTCCTTTTTTTCCTCTTTTTTCCTCTCTTTTCAACTTTTTTTCCTCCTTTTTTCCTCCTTTTTTCCTATTTTTTCCTCTTTTCATCTTTTATTCCTCTTTTTTCCTTTTTCTTCTTCTTTTTCTCCTCTTTTTTCCTCTTTTTTCTCTTGTTTTCCTCTTTTTTCCCTTTCTTTTCCTATTTTTTCTTCTTTTTTTCCTCTTTTCTTCCCTTTTTTTCCTCTTTTCCTCCTTTTTTCCTTTTTTTTCTTCTCTTTTTCCTCTTTTTTCCTCTTTTTTCTCCTCTTTTTTCTCCTCTTTTTTCCTCTATTTTCAACTTTTTTTCCTCTTTTTTTCCTCTTTATTCTCCTCTTTTTTTCCTCCTTTTTCCTCTCTTTTCAACTTTTTTTCCTCTTTTTTTCTTCCTTTTTTCCTATTTTTTCCTCTTTTCATCTTTTATTCCTCTTTTTTCCTCTTTTTTCCTTTTTCTTCTTCTTTTTCTCCTCTTTTTTCCTCTTTTTTCTCTTGTTTTCCTCTTTTTTTCCCTTTCTTTTCCTCTTTTTTCTTTTTTTTCTTCTTTTTTTCCTCTTTTTTCCTCTTTTCTTCCCTTTTTTTCCTCTTTTCCTCCTTTTTTCCTTTTTTCTTCTTCTCTTTTTCCTCTTTTTTCCTCCTCTTTTTCCTCTTTTTTCTCTTTTTCTCCTCTTTTTTTTCCTCTTTTTTATCCTATTATTTCCTCTCTTTTCAACTTTTTTTCCTCCTTATTTTCCTCTTTTTTCTTCTTTTTCTCCTTTTTTCCTCTTTTTTTCTCGTTTTCCTCTTTTTTCCCTTCTTTTCCTCTTTTTTTCCTTTTTTCCTTTTTTTTTTCCTTCTCTTTTTCCTGTATTTTTCTTGATTTTTTTCCCCTCCCTCTGGCCCCGCCCCCTCCAGCCCTGGCCCCGCCCCCTCTGGTGACGTCATCACCTAGGTTCAGCTGCAGGAACAGAAGGTTCTAGAAGGTTCCTAGCTCTGTAAGGGTTAGGGTTAGGGTAAGGTAACCTCTGTAGACTCTCAGAGTGGCTGATACCAGCTGAGCTGGATCTGGGAAAAATCATCAGGACCAAAATCATTACAAGAGGGAAAAAGAGAGAGGAAAAAGGAAAAAAGGAAAAAAAAGAAAGAAAAGAAGGCGAAATTTCAAGAAAAAAGGCAAAATTTTGAGAAATTCCTCCTCCTCCTCCTCCTCCTCCTCCTCCTCCTTTTTTCCTCTTTTTTTCTGTTTTTTCCTTAATTTTCTTCTTTTTTTCCTATTTTTTCCTATTTTTTTTCCTTTTTCCCCCTTTTTTCTCCTTTTTTCCAATTTTTTCCTCTTTTTCCCTTTTTTCCTCTTTTTTATCCTATTATTTCCTCTCTTTTCAACTTTTTTTCCTCTTTTTTTCCTCCTTTTTTCCTCTTTTTTCCAATTTTTTCCTCTTTTTTTCATATTTTCTTCCTCTTTTTTCCTTTTTTTCTTCTTTTTCTCCTTTTTTCCTATTTTCTTCCCTTTTTTTCCTCTTTTCCTCCTTTTTTCCTTTTTTCTTCTTCTCTTTTTCCTCTTTTTTCCTCCTCTTTTTCCTCTTTTTTCTCTTTTTTCTCCTCTTTTTTTTCCTCTTTTTTATCCTATTATTTCCTCTCTTTTGAACTTTTTTTCCTCCTTATTTTCCTCTTTTTTCCAATTTTTTCCTCTTTTTTTCATCTTTTCTTCCTCTTTTTCCTTTTTTTTCTTCTTTTTCTCCTTTTTTCCTCTTTTTTTCTCTTGTTTTCCTCTTTTTTTCCCTTCTTTTCCTCTTTTTTTCCTTTTTTCCTTCTTTTTTTTCCTTCTCTTTTCCCTGTATTTTTCTTGATTTTTTTCCCCTCCCTCTGGCCCCGCCCCCTCCAGCCCTGGCCCCGCCCCCTCTGGTGACGTCATCACCTAGGTTCAGCAGCAGGAACAGAAGGTTCTAGAAGGTTCCTAGCTCTGTAAGGGTTAGGGTTAGGGTAAGGTAACCTCTGTAGACTCTCAGAGTGGCTGATACCAGCTGAGCTGGATCTGGGCGAGGGAGGAAAAAAATCAGGACCAAAATCATTACAAGAGGGAAAAAGAGAGAGGAAAAAGGAAAAAGGGGAAAAAAAAGAAAGAAAAGAAGGTGGAAAAACAGCGAAATTTCAAGAAAAAAGGCAAAATTTCGAGAAGTTCCTCTTCCTCCTCTTCCTTCCCTTCCTCCTTCTCCTCCTCCTCCTCCTTCCCTTCCTCCTTCTCCTCCTCCTCTTCTTCCTCCTCTTCTTCCTCCTCCTCCTCCTATTTTCCTCTTTTTTCTGTTTTTTCCTTTTTTTCTTCTTTTTTTCCTCTTTTTTCCTCTTTTCTTCCCTTTTTTCCTCTTTTTTCCTCTTTTCATCCTTCTTTTCTTATCTTTTTCCTCTTTTTTCCTCTTTTTCTCTTTTTTACTCCTCTTTTTTCTCCTCTTTTCTCCTATTTTTCCTGTCTTTTCAACTTTTTTTCCTCCTTATTTTCCTCTTTTTTTCCAATTTTTTCCTCTTTTTTCCTTTTTCTTCTTCTTTTTCTCCTCTTTTTTCTCTTTTTTCTCTTGTTTTCCTCTTTTTTTCCCTTTCTTTTCAAAATTTTTTCCTCTTTTTTTCCTCCTTTTTTCCTCCTTTTTCCAAATTTTTCCTCTTTTTCATCTTTTCTTCCTCTTTTTTCCTTTTTTTTCTTCTTTTCCTCTTTTTTCCTCCTCCTTTTCCTCTTTTTTCTCCTCTTTTTTTCCTCTTTTTTATCCTATTATTTCCTCTCTTTTCAACTTTTTTTCCTCCTTATTTTCCTCTTTTTTCCAATTTTTTCCTCTTTTTTTCATCTTTTCTTCCTGTTTTTTCCTTTTTTTCTTATTTTTCTCCTTTTTTCCTCCTTTTTTCTCTTGTTTTCCTCTTTTTTTCCCTTCTTTTCCTCTTTTTTTCCTTTTTTCCTTCTTTTTTTTCCTTCTCTTTTTCCTGTATTTTTCTTGATTTTTTTCCCCTCCCTCTGGCCCCGCCCCCTCCAGCCCTGGCCCCGCCCCCTCTGGTGACGTCATCACCTAGCTGGTTCAGCAGCAGGAACAGAAGGTTCTAGAAGGTTCCTAGCTCTGTAAGGGTTAGGGTTAGGGTAAGGTAACCTCTGTAGACTCTAGGGGTGTAACAATATATCGTGCCACGAAATTTCGCGATACAAAAACGTCACGAAACGTGTCGTGGACGTGACAAAGTGTATCGCGATATTGGGACAAATTTATCCAGTCAACACAAGCAGACGCTGATTTCTTTTTCAATGTAGTGATTTTTTTTTAACACAAGAGGGCGCTCTGAGCTAGTGGGTGAGTAACGGCGCCCCCCTCTCCTATTTTTCCAGCGCTTGTTGTTTCAGTGCACGTAGGATTACAATGGAGGAGAATGTAGCAATAGAAGACGCCCCCGCAACCTTTAAGTCACCGGTATGGCAGCATTTTGGCTTCCCAATTGTGGATAAAAACGGCGACCGAGCGGCTGACAAGTCGCAGACAATATGCAAGCATTGCAAGAGAACCCTGCCCTACACCGCGGCCAACACAAGCAATATGCAAAGCCACGTGCAGCGCCATCACGCTGAATTACATTCAGCGGTGCCTGGGAAGAGGGTAACGTTACCTAAAGGTCAGGCAACAATAACAAAGGCCTTTTTTCCGAAATTTGCACAATCTAGTGCACGAGCCACTGCAATAACCAAGGACATTGGCATTTTCATGGCAGTGGATATGAGACCATTTTCTATTGTGGAAAATGAGGGATTTAGGCGACTACTCCATACACTGGAGCCAAAATACACAATCCCGTCACGCGTCCATTTTAGTCGGACAGTAGTCCCTAAACTGTACGAAGAGTCAAAGGCTAATGTTGTACAGACCCTAAAAGAGGCAGAAACCGTCGCCATTACAACAGATGGTTGGAGTTCAAGGAATACCCAGAGCTACATCACGATCACAGCACACGTCATCAACAACGACTGGGAAATGCAAAATGTTGTTCTCCAAACGCGTCCACTTTTCGAGTCTCACACAGGCTTAAACATAGCTGAAGTTCTACTTGCAGCTGCTACTGAATGGGAGCTTCAAAATGAAAACCGTGTCATCGCTATTGTCACTGACAATGCTCACAATATGGATGTGGCTGTACGCGAGGCAGGCTTGGAGCTGCACATCAAGTGCTTTGCACATACGATCAATCTGGCTACTCAGGCTGGCCTTCGTGTTGTGCGCATCAGCCGTTTGCTCGGGAAGGTGAGGCGCGTGGCCGCTTTTTTCCATCGGAGTACCACAGCTGCAGCAGTGTTTACTTCCAAACAGAAGCAGTTACAGCTGCCGCCACACAAGCTCATCATGGATGTTACAACTCGGTGGAACAGCAGCTTCGACATGCTTGAGCGTTATCTGGAGCAGCAAGCAGCCATCGCAGCAGCTCTCGCTAGCCCGCAGATCAAACGCAATGCGCGAGACATTAATACTCTGGACAGCTATGACATCAGAGTTGCAGAAGACCTGGTGAAACTCCTCAAACCATTAAAAACCGCCACCACAGTCTTGTGTGACGAGAAGACTCCCACTGTGTCTCTCATTGTGCCACTGAAGAGCATGATCCAACAGGTAGGCATATTTATAAATTATATTTATAATACCACTGCTTTGTTTATTGTTTGCTGCTTGTTTCCCCTATTGTTATTGCCCCATGCTTGTGTTGTCTGTTTGTGTTCTACTCTACATTCTACTGTAGGATACTTTGGGTTATTGAAAAGCGCTATATTACAGTTTTTTACGATTGAATAAACACAATTTTGATTGTTTTGTTTTGTTTAGCAAAACCATACACACGAATAGCACAACCACATACCCGATTAGCAAAACACCTTAGCTCCTTTGCAAAATGAACCACTCTTGTAAAAACTATACACTAACTTATCAAAACCATATTTTTTTACCATATGAAACACACGTTGCATATGACTTAACTCTGTTTGCACCAGTTACACTCTGCTGTTGAAAACCTTAAACACTTTCGGCTAATTCTGCTTCTAAGTGCATAGAGTAGTATGGGTGAAGCACACAGTGAATTTGCAAAACATCGCTCAGATTTGCACATCTGTAAACACAATGTCTGCTCACACTTTTTGCAAAACAAT
Source organism: Cololabis saira (assembly GCF_033807715.1). Taxonomy (NCBI): domain Eukaryota; kingdom Metazoa; phylum Chordata; class Actinopteri; order Beloniformes; family Belonidae; genus Cololabis; species Cololabis saira. Next base: position 3,796 of record NW_026906428.1, on the reverse strand, counting down.
ACACAGTGAACACTAAACACACTTGTATGCATTACTGTAGACACCACACAGGAGACAAGACTAATGCTGTTGATAATGTTATTTATTTTTTCCATATACTCAAGCCAAAATAGTGAAGAAAAAAAAGCATTTCCCAGTTTTCATGAACATAACATTTTATCCTGTACAAACCCTCCCCCCCCAAAAAAAGAAAACACGGCACATAAATTGCTACTGTTGGTCTCTTCTCCTAGCTGGATCTGGCCAGAGAATTTCATCCACATCACAGGCGATATCCTCATTCGCAAGACAGCGGGGAAAGAATCGCCGTGCATGCCGTATCCACCCCTGTATGGCTGTGGCCTCAATCTGGTCACAGGCCTCCTCCATGGCCTGAATGAGGGCTACCCGAGCCAGGGGGTGCAGATCGTAAACCTTCCACCGCCATGCAGAGAAAAATTCTTCAATTGGGTTACAGTTTTTCTCTATTGCCAAAACACAAAACCCAGTACTCTAAACCAAATGACCAGTTGCCTAAACACATTTAGTAAAACTACCCCCCTTTTGCCATAACCACAAACACAATTCACCTGTAGACACTGTTCACAAAACCCATCCCCTTTTTCTCAAAACTCTGAACACATTTTGCCGTGCTAAAACACATTTTGCATATAACTCTGCTCCAATATGCATTGTGAAGCTCATGTGATGCAAAATGATACCCACAATCAGCAAAACTTGAACACAATGAACATACCTGGTGTCAATCAGTAAACACAACGACTCATAATTTAAAACACCTATTGCAAATGATGTGACCACACCTATATAAGTCAGTGCAGTTAGCTGAAGTCTCAAAAACAAAAATGGATGATCAAGACAGAAGAAGAGGAGTTCGGGTCAGAGGAGGGAGAGGAGCAGGTCGAGGAGGGAGAGGAGCAGGAGGCCAAGCAAGACAACGCATTTTCATTACAGATGAAATGAGAGCAAAAGTCATTGACCACGTCTTTGTCCACGGCATGACAATGACCGAAGCGGGACAACAAGTCCAACCAAACCTCAGCAGATTCTCAGTGGCCACCATTACTGTATTCGGGCCTTCAGAGAACACAACAGGTACTTTACTGTAACATCAATCAGCAATCCATTACAGTAATGTGTGTCTGCCACCCTACTCTCCGTTCCTAAACCCAATAGAGGAGTTCTTCTCATCATGGCGGTGGAAGGTCTATGACCGCCAACCTTACACCAGAGAGAACCTTCTCAGGGCTATGGACCTGGCCTGTGATGATGTGGCTGTGGAGGCGTTCCAAGGCTGGGTGTGGCATGCCAGGGCATTCTTCCCACGTTGTTTGGCTATGGACAATATTGCCTGTGACGTTGATGAGGTCCTGTGGCCCGACCCAGCCCGACGTGATGCCGCCCCATGATTTCGGTGTCAACATATAACATACTGTGTCAATTTTCAAACGTACTGTAATAAAAGAAATCGCACCCTGAACATTGTGTTCTCAATTGTTACTGTACTGTATCTATTGTGTGTAATGGATCCTCTATGGAGTTTACAGTACTCATTTTTGCATTGAGTTGTGATATTACTGCATTTTCTGCATTATGTAACTATTCCCATGAAATGCACAAATCTATAGTAAATGCCCAAAACATATTTGAGAATAAATAAGGGTTGCTCAAATGCATCCTGGCAGTTGTGAAACTGTAAAAAGAACAGTCTCACACTGTGAAAATTGTGTTTTCAATTTTTTTGGTAATGTGGTTAATGATGCTCAGTAGTGTTTACATTTTTGCAGGCCTTGAGTGGTATTTTGGTGTCAGAGTTTGCTTTTGAGCATATGAGCAACTGTTTTGGTGTGATGGGTTGGTTTTTGAGCATATGAGCAGCTGTTTTGGTGTGATGGGTTGGTTTTTGAGCATATGAGCAGCTGTTTTGGTGTGATGGGTTGGTTTTTGAGCATATGAGCATCTGTTTTGGTGTGATGAGTTGGTTTTGAAAAGAAACTGTGAGGTTTAGTGTACGTAGCTTTAGAAAAGTGTTTTGTGTTTAGAGTTTTGTGAAAAGTGAGGGCAGTATCGTGAAATGTGTTTAAGCAATAGAGAAAAACTGTAAGAAATGGAGAATATGGCGGCAGGAAAAGGACTGTGTAATGTGGGTGCTGCGTAAACCACTTCTGAACCACTGCAGAGCGGTGGAATGAAACATTGTCCCAGGTGACAATGTATTGGATCTGCATGTTATTTATGATTGTGAGGCTGTATACTCTGTCCAAAAATGTAAGGATGTGAGGTGTTTTATACGGACCCATGTTGGCATGGCGGTGGAGGACCCCATTCTGGGTGATTGCCGCGCAAAAGTGCTGATATGGGGTGCATGCACTAAGAAGCTGTAAACAGGTAATTTTTTTACCTGTTTTCCAGTCTGAATGCCCTTATGACAGATGCCACGGTGAATCTGCTGAGATTTGGCTGGACTCTCAGTCCAGCCTCCCTCAGCGTCAATCCATGGTTCACAACATGGTCCACAAGAGTTGCGCGAATTTCATTGCTTAAAGTTGGACTTCTTCTCCTTTCAGCTTCACCTCTTCCTGCTTGAAGTCTTCCTCTTCCTCTTCCTCTACCTCGGCCTCTACCTCTGGCACGGCCTCTGGCACGGCCTCTGCCTCCTTCTCCTCCTTCTCCGATTCCCCCTCTCATCCTCACTCTTCCTCTTCCTCTTCCTCTTCCTTCCCTTTTGGTTAAGTTTGGTGAAATCATCTGCTGCATTTTTATAGTGCTTAAACCTGATTGGTGTGTCTACAATTAAGCAATCTTGTGTTTGCATACCTGATGGCAGTGTTCAATCAACTGGCTCATAGGTGTGGTAATTTGACAGTCAGTGCTTTAGAAGTGCAAGGAAGTGACATCTTGATATACTTCTGTGTCTAATGCATAGACGTGTGTGTTAGTGTTTCAAATCACCGTGTGTATTGTTTTGCACAAAGTGTGAATGGACTCATTGTGCTTACAGTGGTGCAAATCTGGGGCCGAGTTTTGCTCCTTGAGTGTAAGGTTTTCATAATTGGGCAAAACTTTAGATTTTAGTGTTTATTCAATCGTAAAAAACTGTAATAAAATTAATAATTATTTTTAACAGAGCATGGCACCCGACCAAGATGATTCAGCTGCCATAGCCAACACAAAGAGCGCAATCCTCAATAACATCTCAGACGGATACAGGGAGGATGTGTACGACTGTCTGCTGCAGTGCACAGCGCTGGACCCCAGGTTTCGGGCTCTACCCCAGCTAGACCATGACCAACGTGAGGCTGTCTTCCTCAAGGTGCAGGACAAGGCAAAAGAGTTGGAGCAAAATCAGGTAGGCCTGTATGGCTTTCTTCCTTTCATCTTCCACATAATAATTTAAACAATTCCTGTGTGTGTGTGTGTGTGTGTGTGTGTGTGTGTGTGTGTGTGTGTGTGTGTGTGTGTGTGTGTATGTGTGTATGTGTGTGTGTGTGTGTGTGTGTGTGTGTGTGTGTGTGTGTGTGTGTGTGTGTGTATGTGTGTGTGTGTGTGTGTGTATGTGTGTGTGTGTGTGTGTGTGTGTGTGTGTGTGTGTGTGTGTGTGTGTGTATGTGTGTGTGTGTGTGTGTGTGTGTGTGTGTGTGTGTGTGTGTATGTGTGTGTGTGTGTGTGTGTGTGTGTGTGTGTGTGTGTGTGTGTGTGTGTGTGTGTGTGTGTGTGTGTGTGTGTGTGTGTATGTGTGTGTGTGTGTGTGTGTGTGTATGTGTGTGTGTGTGTGTGTGTGTGTGTGTGTATGTGT